>NW_023503295.1:1644369-1759235 GCF_014529535.1 Bradysia coprophila | reverse complement strand
CGTTTTTTGGACGATAGTATCGTTTTTTAGACGATTCTGAAAGCAGCTTGTTCAACAGGTTGGTAGAAGTCGAAGTTGTTAGTGTTCCTCTTCGTAATGATTTTCATAAACAACTTGTAGAGTGTTGACAATAGACTTATGGGCCGGTAATTTTCCAGCTTTGTTATGTCTCCTTTTTTATGCAGCAATGTAATTACCGCATTTTCCCAGGCTTCTGGTACTTCTTCCCATTGGAGACATTGATTAAACGAAGCCGTGATTGCCTTTAATAAGGAGTCTCCACCTAGTTTAATGGCTTCCACTGCGAACACATCTCTTCCGGGAGACTTTGTTTTTTCATCTCGGCTACTGCGGCCTGACTTCATCAACAGGTCTATTGTCAACACTCTACAAGTTGTTTATGAAAATCATTACGAAGAGGAACACTAACAACTTCGACTTCTACCAACCTGTTGAACAAGCTGCTTTCAGAATCGTCTAAAAAACGATACTATCGTCCAAAAAACGATACTATCGTTTTTTAGACGATACTATCGTCTAAAAAACGATAATATCGTTCCTGACGATATTGACCGTGTAGTTATGTCGACTCACCTGACGCTCTCATCTTATTAATTAATCATGCTCGACTTCATTTGAAAGCTGATAGTGTCAAGAATCAAACAAAATAATTGAGAGTCAGCTAAAACGCCAGGAGTTGGCAAAACAGTTCGAAATGATGGAAAAATTCGGTTTTTGGACGTTCGCAGTTTTTGGAAATTTTTGGCAATTTTCTGGAAATTTTGGAAAAAATTTCCAAAAATAGGCCCTGAGACAAAGCGTGATATTTGAATTTATGAATTTCTCCCAGAGTGTCCAGATACTGAATTACGTCACTTACCTAGGAGCCTTGGAAAGGCTACGTAGAAATCCTAGTACATTGTCACGATCTCTCAGTGTTCAGCAAATGTACCGATAATTTGTCGATATGTTGAGCCGAGTGTGGCCCGGATAAAATGTGAAAAATTGGTGACGCTATCACAGTATCACTGATGCAACATATAGATCGGGACCAAAAACGAAATGTTTTCTTGTTTTATTTATCACAAAATTATTTATTAATTTCCTCGTTCGCGTAACAACAGGCTGTACAATACAAATTCGTCTGTTTAACAATATAAATACGCGTCATCGTCGTCACATTGACATGAGCTTTTCCAGTTCCGATTAATCCATACGTTCCTCATCTCAAAACATTCCAATTAAAAATGAAGAAACGCAGTCGAACTACGGTTCCGTTTGATTTTACGCATTGCGGTCACTTTTTTCTTTATTTTCTGTTAAAGCCTAAGTAATACTGCCTTTAAAAACCTATAAATCATCATCTCGATCGAATTGTGAAAAGCATAAATGAAAGAAAAAACAAAACAAAAAAATGGAAGTGGTTTCTGAAGTCTCTCTGAACATCTTCTGTTGCTTCATTCAAAAATTCTAAAAAAAATAATATTTTTGCATCGCTATCGTCTAGCTCTCTATAGTATATAAGGCCATAAATTTGGTATTTTTAGGTTCTCTCTCTCTCTCTCTCTCTCTCGTTCTCTTTCATTCCTTTGTTCACTTTTTTTTATCATAAAATAATATGGAAATGTTGAAATCTACAATACGTCACACAAGACAAACCCCCCGTTCATATAACAACAACAACAACAAAAAAATCTTTTATAATCTCTTCGCATCGGTCATATCGATTGTCAGATCCTGTAACGAAGTCCGAATCGGTAGCAACGACTTACGTTCGGGATCTTTATTTTTACGAGGTTTCGGTCGATTTTCCTTGCTGTTATATCGATTTATTACCCCATCGTCTTCGTCCATCATCCGTAATATTAGCGTTTGGTCGGACGAATCGATCGGAGCAATGGAAATGTCGCGTACAGCTCTGAATTTACCGCAATTGTTCAGGTGCTCGTTCTCCAGCCGGAAGAAATTCCACACGAATCGTCTGTGATTGAGAGAAATCAATTCGAACATTCGACTGCAAATATCAATTCTAGACTTTTACCTGAACACTTCCAGTGGTGCTACGATGGATGTCATTATGTCGCCACTGACGTACTTGAATTCTGTTAAAAAGAACGCTAACGCCCAGATGAATCGTAGCACGAAATCTTCGATGATAGCAAAGTAATAGAAAAACTGCCGGATGGATAAGAACGAAACGTTAGTGTCGTGGAGGTTGGAACCAAATGAATCACACAACACTCACCGTTGACGAGTAAACGATTTCTTCTCGCAAGAATTTATTTTCGTTTGCATTTTTGTCGAATAAGCCCCAATCCATTTTAATGTCCCATGTGTACGCGTAACAGGACGATATCACTGAGCTCAATATCCACAGTATGGTGAATGGATTATCGAATGTGTTCTCGTAGTCAGCTAAAAAAAAGGGAAAATTTGGAAAAGGAAAACCAATGAGATTGGATCAGTAACTCCACAGCGAAACACCTACCTTTGTAAACGTTGCGCAGTGTGGCAAATATAACGACCAGAAATGTGGTCGAATATTTACCGGCATTCACCAAATGGGGAAACATTTCCTTGGAATCACGATAACGTCGCAAACACTGCGCAAAGCGAAACCACGCCGGAAGACAATTTACAATCGGTCGAATGATGAAATCATTTTCCATGCATTGCCTGGGATCTACAAAGTGCACAAAATATAAGAAATGTTTCGTAAATCTACGAGGACACACTGTCCCAAATAAAACAGAAGCCGTACCTTGTGCATTCAACCAATCGCCATTCGTGAAGTAGAAACAAGTCAAAAATTGAAAGTCTAGCAATGCCGTCACAAGTGAGTTCAATTGATCGGCCAGCCAGAAATCAGCGAATCCGACATGAAAAAATGGCGCGGCGATCATACGGCCCTGTATAGATAGGGCGAAAACAACAACAATGACAAAAGTTGAATGAATGTCCTTGCAGATGAAAAATTACTTTTCATGACTTGGGGTGAAAATCGTTAGTTTCGCTCCGCAAACGAAGATAAATCAACTTAACTTTCACTATCCTCGGCATAAAAAGTTTTGTACGTATCAGGGGGAAGGTGTTTTTGTTTCGAGGGATTCGTCAATGTAGTCCAGACGCTTGTGTAACGAAAAGTGGCTCTGTGGGATTCGAGGTTTTAAGATTTTTTGTGAATGGATTCTGATAGAGTATCAAAAGTTGTAGAACTACATTTTTTTGAGGTCGATGAACCGGTATTACCGGTAAAATTACCGTTTTAGTGTAAAACTAAGAATCGCTATAACTGGAGATCCCAACAAAAATCTCTTCGAGAAAAGTGTGACGCAGTCTTTGAAGTACAATTTCTAAAATGAATGAACGCAGATTTTTTTGGTAAAATTTTGGTTTTTTCCAGTCAAATTTTTTTTTGGTAAAAATTATTTGGCAGATGATGAGAAAAACTAAGCCAGCCTGTTTGAACTAAAATTGGGTGTAAAATTTAATTTTTGCGTAACGAAGCTGAAAGCGTCAACTCTAGCGATATCATTCATTTTAGAAATTGTACTTCAAAGACTGCGTCACACTTTTCTCGAAGAGATTTTTGTTGGGATATCAGTCGTTTTAGAAGTTTTAGAAGAAATTCGAAATTGACGAAAATCGAAAATTTGACGAAATTCGAAAATTTGACGAAAATCGAAAATTTAACGAAAATCGAAAATTTGACGAAAATCGAAAATTTAACGAAAATCGAAAATTTGACGAAATTCGAAAATTTGACGAAAATAGAAAATTTGACGAAAATCGAAATTTTGACGAAATTCGAAAATTTGACGAAATTTGAAAATTTGTCGAAAATCGAAAATTTGACGAAAATAGAAAATTTGACAAAAATCGAAAATTTGACGAAAATCGAAAATTTGACGAAAATCGAAAATTGGACGAAATTCGAAAATTTGACGAAGAAAGTAATTCTCTATCTGCCACCATTCAAGAAATATCTCCAAAACCCCAATTGACCCACCCATTTCCAACTTTCGACATTTTTCACATATGCCCCTCTGTTCTACTCGTAAAACTCTGAGACTTTGCCGAAGAAAGTAACCATTCACCATTCTGCCACCATTCACAAAATAACTCTAAAACCCTAATTGACCCACCCATTTCCAACTTTCAACATTTTTCACATATGCCCCTCTGTTCTACTCGTAAAACTCTGAGACTTTGCCTAAGAAAGTAACTCTCTATCTCTCATAATCGCAAAAATATTAGTCCTTTCATCCTACGCTCGAGTGGCTCAAAATTTGGTCACTCTAATCACTCTAGCTCAAACGAATCTGCCCCGATTTTTTAAATTATTTTTTTGTTCGAATTGTGTTACGAATACCTTTCATTTGATGGGTCGCACGCCTCTGTAGGTTTCAATACAGCTAAGCTACAGCCGAAAACGCGTTCCCGACCCTCGAAAATCACACTCAGAAACCACTTGGAGGCCAATAAAACAAAATTCTGGTTTTTCCTGGGGTAATGGCGTATCACATTTTCATTTTTATGCCCACCCTGAGGTTCCTGCAAAATTTCATGGAGATTGGCTGACTGGTTTCCGAGATCGACCGTCGATAGATAGATACATAGATAGAAACATACAGAGTAAGTTGAAAGATTTTGATTGTTTGGGAAAAGTCAATTTGGTGTATTTAGTATGAAAAGTGACCATATGCAAAACGATGTATCTCCGGCAAATTTAAACCTACATAGTCGAGTGATAGCTCGTTTTGCTCGTATTTGAAGCGAGAATATGATAGAGTATGTTTTGTGGTGATATAAACCAAAGGGTAGAAACTGAAATGTTCGGCTATATATAGTTGCCGCGTCTCAAAAAATTTTCTTCGTTCTTTTTTTGGAAGTTAGACTGCGTCAAGTCCTCCGCTATCGCTCCGGACATGATAGAAGTGACTTTGTTCGGATTTTTTTTTTTGTTGGAAAGGTACATTAATTACCTAAGTTTTATGGAAGATTTTTTGTTTTGGAAATATGATCATGTTTCGTAGACACTTCACTTCTATCTTCCAGTTATAGCGATTCTTAGTTTTACACTAAAACGGTAATTTTACCGGTAATACCGGTTCATTGACATCAAGAAAAAAATTTAGTTGTACAATTTTTGATACTCTACCAGAATCCATTCACAAAAATTCTTAAAACCTCGAATCCCACAGGATGACACAAGCGTCTGGACTAATGTGAGAGATGGTCAAAAACCGAAAACATGTACTTTTGGTACAGAAATATCTCCAGTTCCAGAGCCGTATAGGATCGTCTGGGGTGTCAATAGAAAGGTAATTGCATTTACTTGCGGGACAAATAAGGTCCTAATGGTTTTTTTTATTTTATCCACACTGACATATGGCCAGTTGAAGTTTTCAACCGAAAAAGACCGAAAACTTACAATTTTCTCACACAAATTTCTCCGTTACACGAAACGTGCATGGTCGTGTGGGATGTCATTAGAAAGGAAATTTTATGCAGTTTCATGGCAAATAGAGTCTTACGGAAGTCTGGTAGGACCTACGATGGAATTTAAGCACCTAAACATTTCCACATCTCATATTTCACCGTAGATGCTTCCACAGCACCATAAAACCCTAAAGTCCTAAAACAACATAAAATTACCTTTGTAATGACACCCCACCACACGACCATGTACGGCTCGTGTAACTGGAGAAATTTCTATAAGACAGGTGCATGGTTTCGCACACAAGCCTCACAAGCCACACAAGCATCGACGAATTTTGTTGAAAGTGGTTTTGGCTTCTAGTCCACTGAAAAATGCAATTTTTTCAAAAGAATCCCTCTTTTTGGCGAACATGCATGCAACACTGCATGATCGCCGAAAAAGATCACTTTTCCCCCTTGATTCGTAAACAACTATTATGGCACAACAACACTCACACTTATTCGTAGCAACCAAAATCGTGCATCGTGTCGAAACACCTTAAATGGATTCAATAAAAATATGAACATCAACACTGTTAACGCCAGCGGATTAACATACGGTGGTATACTCAGACTGCTACTAAATAAAAAACTTAATAAACTAAGAGTCCAAATCACACCGAATATTGCCGACAATTCCATCAAATGTTGCTCGGACAAATGATTTCGTGGATCGAGCTCAAAGATCAGTACATGATTTACGCCCGATGAACGCCAACCGTACACGTTGATGCCGATCAAGAATATAAATTCGATGATAAGTAACGGTCCGCGATACAGCCGAAATGCGACCTTAAGATTTTCCGCAGAAATTTCATGAAATATAGCTGCAAGAAACCGGAAATGGGGGTTACAACATCGGTCCACCGAAAACCACTTGCCACACACACACTAAGAACACTTACCAGCTAAGACAACGGCAATGAATAGAACAATAAAACTGCCCGAGAACAGTCCAACTTTGAATGTGGTCCACGGACTTTGCTGTTCGCCTAACGGTGGTACGCGTAAACGTTTCATTGCTCGTTGCCGGTCGCCGCCTTCCAATTCAGTCGTAACGGCCGTTTCCGTTTCATTGATAATTCGATCAATGTCTTTGTTGATGAAAAAATGAGATGTTTCGACGTGCTCCTTTCGCCACTTGGCACCATATTCGACGCGCAGCAGTTTGTCGTGCTTTTTCAATATCTTTCTGAATCCGGTGTGATTCAAATTTTGATAGTTTTGCAGTAAGATCAAACTCAGGTAGAATTCGCTAAATGCCAATTTCAGCTCTTGTGCTTTACGTGTCGGTATGCCGGCTTTTTGAACGGATTTCTTGGTCGACTTTTGTGACGCCTCAATCGCTTCCTTCAGTTCCGTGGATAGGGCCGCATATTTGCGAGTCGCTTCGGCCATTTTTTCCGAGTAGAATGTGTTGATCTTTTTCAATTCTTGTTCGCAATAATGGAAAAAACTCTCGTCAAAATTGGCAAAGTGTCGCTTCAGCACCTCTTCTTCCACGCTGTCGACTGACGGGGCTTCTTCGACAGCGACGTACAACATAGCTTTCATTTCCTGATGATAGATGAAAAATCAATGGTTAAATACAAGGCACAGATGCCATATAAATAGGAAGTACCTCGTAGTTGATGTACTGCTTCCTCCATTCTGGTGTTATGTGCGCGGATAAATGTTCGGCGAATTTCATTGTGGTAACCTAAAACTAAAGAAACGAACCATTAGGATGCTTCCGAATCGAAATGAGGACAAAGCACTTTTGGCAACGTTTAAGGACAAACGGGATAATTCACTTAAAGAATGATCTTTGAATAAGCAGCATGCATAGATAGATAGATTACGTGGATAGGACCTTGGCTACCGATGCGATGGGAGTATTGTGTTTGCCCACAGAAAACGTAAATTCAAATCTGTTAACATTGTCAATGTATGATTCAGTACCCACTCAAAGCAATTGATCATACTTAAAGAATTTCGCCTCAACACATTACAGTTGAAGTCACCCAATTTTGTGTCGAATTTTTGTGATTGAATTGAACCAGCTGGTAAAACAGCTGAAGCTGTTTTTCAAACATTGTTTTAACATTTAACGGTTACAACAAACTTCTTCACTCTGCTTCTAGCATGAACATAAGAAATATTCGGAGGCTTATTCAACCTTGCATTTTCTCGTAAAGCTATAATTCCTTGGTGTGAATATAAACACACATGCAATCGTGCACGCATACATATTTGAAAATGTGGAGGCTTTTTGACGATGGAAATATGAGTGCTCGTGCTAGAGCAGTGCTATGGTATAAGTAATTCAGTAAACAGTCAGAAACTTAGGCAGAAATCTGTTTAAAATCAACAATGAAAGTCTGTGAGTTTCAAAAAAATATTCTTCAAACGTTGCAGGGCTGCAACTCTTACTGAAACTACCACAAATCCTAAAATTTAAAAAAAAGGTTCTGAAACCTCCTAAATATCCTAAAATTCAGCTATAGGCCTAAAGTATTTTTGAATCCATACACAACGATGCGATTCGTTCAGCCTCCACTAGTCAAAGAGTGTCACCATCACATGTTCAAATTGGTTTCATATTGCTTAGTGGATCGATACTGTACTGATTTTCTAAAACATAGAAATAAAGTAATTTGAGAATCGGATCAAAAAGCTTCGAAAATCCTAATTTTACTCATTAGAGTAAAATTCTACTAAATTAGGAGTAAGGAATAAGTCCTGAAGTTACCCTTCACTCAATGAGAAACCGAACATGGAATGGGAAATCCTTCCTTCGAAGTAAAACTTCCTCTTGTTTGAATCGTAAAGTACAGACTTCCATTGGTGTTACTAGAAATACCAGCAATACCAGAAACTTCCCAAAGATGAACGGATGCGTTAGGATTTTCAATTAAGTGCGCTCACCCCTTGGCAATTTTCTAGCCTACATTTCTGCGCAAAAATATTGGTTTTTTGATGATTCCTCTGAACCAAAATCTTTTTTTTGAAAAATTAAAACCATTACAGCATGCAAAAATGTGTTACTTTTTAAGGAAACAAGGCATCAGAACAGTCGGAGCGTTTGCTGCGACTTAGCCCCGTACGACCCGTAATCCTATTTCGTCCGTAACCATAATACGTCCGTAGCCAAAATACGACCGGAACCCTAATACGTCTACAACGCTCTAATGCGTCTGTTACCAAAATGCAAGTCAAGTTGGGCATGGTCAAATTTACTGAAAGTGTTCATTTTTAAAATTGCGCATAGCGCAATTACGAAAGCCCGTACGAAGTACCTCTCAAATAAAACCAACAATTTACGACATTATTTTAGAAACCCAAAATTTTTTGCCAACTTTCCATTGGATATTCAATTACCTCTCAAATAAAACAAAAATTAGCAAAATCGGATGAGATTTACTCGATTTATGTGCAAAAAAACACTTAGGGCCGAGTAGCGGCCTTAGTCCAAGGGCCCAAATTTGAAACATTTTCCACGTTCTTTTCGGTATTCAATTACCTTCCATAGAAAACTTAATCTAGCAAAATCGGATGAGATTTACTCGATTTATGTGCAAAAAACACTTAGGGCCGATTAGCGGCCTTAGTCCAAGGGTCCAAATTTGAAACTTTTTTCGCCATCATTCTATTCGGCATTCAATTATCTCTCAAATGAAACAAAAACTAGCAAAATCGGATGAGATTTACTCGATTTATGTGCAAAAAACACTTAGGGCCGAGTAGCGTCCTTAGTCCAAGGGCCCAAATTTGAAACTTTTTTCGCCATCATTCTATTCGGCATTCAATTATCTCTCAAATGAAACAAAATCTAGCAAAATCGGATGAGATTTACTCGATTTATGTGCAAAAAACACTTAGGGCCGATTAGCGGCCTTAGTCCAAGGGTCCAAATTTGAAACTTTTTTCGCCATCATTCTATTCGGCATTCAATTATCTCTCAAATGAAACAAAAACTAGCAAAATCGGATGAGATTTACTCGATTTATGTGCAAAAAACACTTAGGGCCGAGTAGCGGTCTTAGTCCAAGGGCCCAAATTTGAAACTTTTTTCGCCACGTTCTTTTCGGTATTCAATTACCTTCCATAAAAAACTAAATCTAGCAAAATCGGATGAGATTTACTCGATTTATGTGCAAAAAACACTTAGGGCCGAGTAGCGGCCTTAGTCCAAGGGCCCAAATTTAAAACTTTTTTCGCCATCATTCTATTCGGCATTCAATTATCTCTCAAATGAAACAAAAACTAGCAAAATCGGATGAGATTTACTCGATTTATGTGCAAAAAAAATACTTAGGGCCGAGTACCGGCCTTAGTCCAAGGGTCCAAATTTGAAACTTTTTTCGACACGTTCTTTGCGGTATTCAATTATCTCTCAAATGAAACAAAAACTAGCAAAATCGGATGAGATTTACTCGATCTTTGTGCAAAAAACACTTAGGGCCGAGTAACGACCTTTGAGCCCTCCCAACAAGCCCGTGTTGCATCTTACCCAAAAACGACGTTCAGCAACTTTGTTCTACTCGTCAATACCTTTCATTTGATATATCACAAGCAGCTATTGCGTGCGTATTTCGGTAGATATCGTCGAAAGACTGAAAAACACCTATAGGGCCCTAGCTCTGGAAGGGCCGACCCTACTATGCCCATTTTCGAACTTGACCTTACTCTTGTCGATACCAATCGGGGAAAAAAAGAATTTTGAAAAAAGGTTGTGATTTACTCAAGCTAGAGGGGTCACGGACAGACGGACAGACGGACATTTTTTTTATTGCGGATTCGTTATCTATGAACATAGACAAATGCTTTGCCCTTACCGTCTGCTTCCAATTCAACATGTTACAAACGGCATATTAATCTTATAAGCCCCCAGTACTTCGTACGGGGCTAAAAATTGGTTTTTGGTTGATAACTTAACCCACTTGGAGAAACCTTTGCAAAACGCATAAATTTACACATTTGCAAAGGTTTCTCCAAGTGGAATAAGTTACCATCCACAAACCAATTTTTCCCTTAAAAGTTACACATTTTTGCATGCTGTAATGGTTTTACTTTTTCAAAACAAGATTTTGGTTCAGAGAAATCATCAAAAAACGAATATTTTTTCGCACAAATGTAGGCAACAGAATTGTCAAGGATTGAGGGCTCTTAAGAGTAAATCTATTTTTATCTATCGAAATTTTGTTGTCCAAAAAATATGGAACGCAATCACTTGAAGTAAACTTCCCAGAACAATTTATTTATCTTAATTAACATTGATGCCTATGACGTACGACATCCTCTAGGTGCAAAGGATAGCGAACCAATTATTATTCGCCATGACTATGTTCTGGAAAGATAAAATTTCTGACCACTAACCACATCGATTGTATCAAGAAATAGCAAAATAAATTAACGTTTGACTTTCCAATCTATTTCGGAAGTTAGACACCGAATTGTTATTATGCGGCTAAACATTTAACCAAACACGGGGCTTCATTCGAAACTATCAAATTCATTTAAATGGTCCGATTCAAATATTCCATGTCGAACGATTAAACTTGTTATTGGCATGAAACGTAACGTTCTCATTTCTGAACTCTAGCCGTGAATTGAGTTTCAATTAAAATCAAAAACATTTTCGATTCGAAATTCCGACTTCTCTAAAATTATGATATAATAATACATCGTCGTCGTCGTTGGTTTTGTATACGAAACCGAGTAGAATTTCATTATAATTAAGCACATCAATTTCAATATAATGTACAATCAGCAAGTCGACAACACGACTTACTAAAACATATGCATTGGAACACACGAGACATAATTGTTGTTAATGTTAAGTGTCATTCGATAGCGTTTAATAAGGCAAATCATTTTGGGATCACGTTTGCCTAATAAAATAATTAAGATTCAAATTAAATTACAATGTTTATCACTTGTTTATTGCTGTTCGAATCTATTGTCACCGCTATTTGTACATAACATACGTTATACACCAGTGATGGGGGGCTAAAATATGCACACAGGTTTTCATTGATTTAATTAACGTTTGGCCGTGTAGTTATTTTAATGAAAAATGCAATTAGGTTTGAAGATTTCACAATTTATGTTCAACGAATTTGGGATTGTAAAACAAATTGTTCTGTGACATGTGACATGACGCTGAAATGGACGTTTTAGTTTGTGCAACTTGTCATTTTAGCCGAGATCTCAGCATAATGATGTTTATTTAGTAGAATAATTGAGGCCAGACTCGTACTGGCTACCTAGAAAGGCGTCAAAACTTCAGCTGGTTAAATCATACAAACAAAACTGGCTATGCATACGGTTCTACTACTTCCACGCGCATGCATGAACTGTTAAATTTGTACAGTCAAAATACCCTTAAAGGGTAAATGTGACGCAGGTCCTTTATCATGGGCGCGCGTTAGCATAGCGCCCGCGACGCAAGTCCTATTACTAGAAAAAATTTCAAAATTTGTTTTTTGTCGTAGACTGCAGAACCATATATACAGCAAATATTGAAGTTCTACAATTCAAAGACAAATGACTCCAAATTACCATAAAAAAAAACTAGGCGTCCGTACGAGTTCAACGAGCTATCACACGTTCTTGCAGCTTAAAATTTGGCCACGCAAAAAATCTTCCAAGAAGCCCCATTTCCATACATTTTGGTCAATTTCAGTACTTTAAACGAAATGAAAAAATCCTACGTTACTTTGTTAGTCCGTCCGTCCGTCCGTGTTTCCTATCTTCTAAAGTCTTCTTTAGATTTTGTTGAAATTCTAGGAGTAGATTCTAGTCGTCATTCTAAGACATTCCAGAAAAAAAAATTTGGGGGGAACCGGCCTCGTTTCGGAGCTAGGGCTCCTCGAAGTTCCCATATAGGCCCCATATAGGAACACCTTTAAGTGTGTGTGTGTGGATGGGTATGGTAGAACAAATTTGTTCGGTTTTGGTATTAGGTGAGCTCTGCTCGCCGCAATTTTTTTCCTAAATTTAGTATTTTTTACATTTTTAAATTTTTTAATTTTTTTTAATTTTTTTTAATTTTTTAAATTTTTTAAAATTTTTTAAATTTTTTAAATTTTTTAAAATTTTTTAAAATTTTTTAAATTTTTTAAAATTTTTTAAATTTTTTAAAATTTTTTAAATTTTTTAAAATTTTTTAAATTTTTTAAAATTTTTTCAAAATTTTCAAATTTTTCAAATTTTTCAAAATTTTTAAATTTTTCAATTTTTTTTAAATTTTTTAAATTTTTCAAATTTTTCAAATTTTTCAAATTTTTCAAATTTTTCAAATTTTTCAAATTTTTAAACTTTTTAAATTTTTCAAATTTTTAATTTTTTTTAAATTTTTCAAATTTTTCAAATTTTTCAAATTTTTCAAATTTTTCAAATTTTTCAAATTTTTCAAATTTTTAAACTTTTTAAAATTTTTTAATTTTCTTTTCAATTTTTTTTTTCAATTTTTTCAATTTTTTTTGAATTTACTAATTCTTCCAAAAGAACTGATATCAGTCAAAAACACTCAAAAGAGTAAAAGTGACGCAAGTCCCTGTGCATACTTCCAAAACAACTGATATCGCTGGAGGTGACGCATTCTGCGCTTGTACGCAAAAACTGTAACAGCAAAAATTTGACCAAAGAAATTCTAGAAACAAAATTTTACCAAAAAAATTTTGCGTCACAAGTGGCAGATGTTGAGGAAAGTACTTTTAAGAAATTTTTTAAAATAGGCAAGAATATGTCCTAATACGTCCGAACCATCTCAAAATCAGCTGATGCAGACTTAGGTTGAAATTTGATTGCCCTTTCCTGTAGGTAAATTTTAGTTGAAAGAAGCCCAACATCCAAGAAAAAGAAATCCTCAAGTTCCCAGAATGGGCTGGGTAACAAATTAAGGATTCCATTTGTCCTGGGATACGAATTATAAATAAAAATGTGAAGGTCATATCGGAGATCAAATGCATCACTCAAAAGTGAGGACCACATTAATAGACTTCGAAGTTACAGTCATGTTGTCAACCCAATGGATTTTATTCATTCCACATGTGATATTGACACTTCCATACATACTTACGTATTGAAACGTCTATTGTTATGTCGATCGAAAGGAAACTCAATAGCGCTTCAATCCGAGTTTTCCGTGTAAATTAACAGTGATAGAAACCAAATGATAAACTTCTCATACTGTACTTTGCACGGATGTGGTATGAATGTTTACAAAAATGTTGTAAACAAATCATTGACTCGCTTTCATACATCGAAAATGTTCTAAACATTTGGTGTACAATTTTCGCAAATTAATTCGATAAACTTCCTTTTGTAAGGTTATTGATAGGAGTGTTCACGGTTGCACCCACCACCCGTTTTAAACATTTATTTATCGAATAGCTGCTTGACGACAAATAAAGTGGAACAAAACAAAATCGATAGGCCAACTAGCCCGCATCGTTTGTGCTAAACCATGGCAGAGTAAAGTTAACCAGGCAAGGAGCGCTTGATTTGACTAAGAACCTGAATAATCTAGCAGCCTTAAAAATGATTCAATTTATGTTCAGTTCCATCAAGGCACTGCTCCTAGCATGAACATATAAGAAATGTTTGGAGGCTGATGATGTCACAGTAGGCACTGCATTTCTTTCGTAAAGATAGATGACTTGCTTTCATTGTATGAGTTAATCCGATGAGGCGACATAACTACACGGTCAATATCGTCAGGAACGATATTATCGTTTTTTTGACGATAATATCGTCCTGGATGAAAATATCCGCTGGACGATATTATCGTTATTTTCTTTTTCTGAACAAATTTATCGTTATTTTGGACGATATTATCGTCCTGGGCGATAATTTTTGGGACGATAATATCGTTTTTAATTTATTTAAAATAAAAATTCTAGACGATAATATCGTCCTGGGCGATATTATCGTTCTGGATGGTTGTTGAAGACGAAACACAAAATCTTGTAGATAAACACCTTTTTATAGACGGCAAATATATATTAAAAATTGGTTCATTTGGTTCCGTAAATTTAAATTTTAAAATAGAAAAATTACACAGACTAATTATGAGACGATGCGAGAAAAAAAAATTAACTCCTAAGTTCCGACACCGTTCCGGCGCCCGGCTCGCATTGCGGCCCTCCGCTTCGCTCCGGGGCAATGGGCCGGATCGCTCGGCGTGTTTAAACGCTTTTTATGTACAATCAAAGTTGGTATTCATTACGTAAAAAGATGAATTATTTAGGGACGAACTAAACGCCTTCTTTAAACACTGATGTGTAGGTGATTTCCTCTGACAATTGTTTTTCGATATTTTGGAAGAGAATTCGGTTCTTGCTGCACCTCTGAGTAAAATTGAGTCCTGGATAATATTACCACCCAAAACTAAACGATAATATCGTCCTGGGCGATATTATCGTTTTTTTAAACGATAGTATCGCCCAGGACGATATTATCGTTTTGGACGATATTATCGTACAGAAAACGAAAATATCCAATAGATTTTCTAGAACGGTAATATCGTCCAGAAAACGATAATATCGTTTTTTGAACGATAATATCGACAAGAAAACGATACTATCGTCCAGACAATATTTTAGAATTTTTCAATTTAGACGATATTATCGTCCTGGATGAAAATTTTTTGGGCGATAATATCGTTTTTTTGGACGATAGTATCGTCTAAAAAACGATAATATCGATTTTGAGACGATACTATCGTCCAAAAAACGATATTATCGTTTTTTTGAACGATACTATCGTCTAAAAACGATATTATCGTTTTTTAGACGATAGTATCGTCCAAAAAAACGATAATATCGTTCCTAACGATATTGACGGTGTGGAAATGTCCCGCCACAGTTAATCCACACAGTACAATCATTCTTAGGGTAGATTCCGCCAATAACGGTCTGTTGCGTTACAATTTTTAAGATTGAAAACTCCAGTTTCAAGAAAAAATCGTAGTTTCAGGCATTAGACTGGTCCTTTCTCTATTGCCTCAAAGTGTTAAAAATTTGATCTGAGGTAACTGGTCGTACAAAACTATTGCAATTGGCGGAGGTCTGCATTTTCAAACCCATATTCTACGGCGATCTCCGTTATCAAAATTTTTTCTCCGCTAATAACGGATTTGTTCCATATTTTTTCACGCTCTATCGTCTCCAGCAAGTTTTATTCGTTCACCATAAAAACTCAGGCGTCCGCTGATAGACGATTTTACAGATTTTGAAAATTTACCATCAGCGAGCCGCCGAGTTATGTTGGAGGACATCCAAAACTTTCGGAGATGGAAAGAGCCGGAAAAACTGTGGAACAAATCCGTTATTGGCGGAGAAAAAATTTTGATAGCGGGGAATTGCCGAGGCTCTAAAGTTCCAATTCAAAAAAATATGCCCTTAAGCGGTAGCTCTCATCACAAATGCCTCCAAATTGGACATTTGTCAAAGTAGTGTTCATGCTAGGAGCAGTGCGTTGTTTCCATACATTGTATGTATTAGGTCCCTTATTTGACGTTTCGAAAATGAACAGCTACTGTCTGGTTTATTTAACTCTCCCGTTGTGAGATCATTCGAAGTAATAGATTTGTCTTAATCTTTCGCAAATAATTACATCAAAAGATTGATGCAATCCCTTACTATACACAACCGCAAGGACAATCCCTAATTTCAATCAATGGCATTTTGCCCGAATTTATTTTTTCGTTTGTAAAGAACTCTGTTCTTGTGAGTCAAAGCAAATTGACAAATCGCTGAAAATCCAATTCCATTTTTGACATGACACTGATTGAAACGTTATTATTGTTAGTTAGTTAGTTTATAATTAAAGAAAAGTCGTTGATAATGGTCGCGCAGGCCCAACAGTCAATTAACTGAAACACCACGACTGACACACATTTATGTTGTGCTTCTTTTTCAGTATTAGATGACAAACAATATATACTCCCCGATTATACGTTCAAAAAGCTACCGGTTTTTTATGTTCTCTACGGTTCACACTACTGTGCATACGTAATACACCTCAAATCGAGCAAAACAGAATTTTGCTTTTTATTTTTAGTCATAATGTGAGAAAATGTGAAAACATAATTTGATTTGGCCGTTTGACGTTGGGTTTATATCGTATTGTTTGAACGCGGTTAGGAATTGCAGTCAAAGTAAATATTTTTTTTTTCGTCATTAGCGTAATCATTTAGTGTAAATAGTGTGAGTGAGTGGGCTCGTCGTTATTATTCTCAGATAATTATATCAACATAGCAGAAACAAATTATGAAAATTAAATGTTCTGGATTTATGGTGGCGATGGGGCTTAAGTTGTTAAGTTCAATTTAGCATAATATGTAGGAAAGATTGATGACTAATGTACAATATTCACACTAAATGATATTATTCGTTGATTGATATATACTTACATCAAACAATCCGAGAGTTTAAAAATAAAATTATTTGTATTCGATGACTTCGTATCGATAGGTGTGCATTTTTTATTATTAAATTGATTACAGTGTCCATACACATTCGCCTTCTATAAAATATGTTGTGCGACGATAATCATTTTTATTTTTGCGATAAAATTATAGTCTTTTCAGTCACACAAAAGTCGTGCACAGTTTCGCTTATCGAAAATTAATTAAAAAAAAAACCGTCCAGTTTATAACATTTCAAACGATTTCTCGCTCATCGCTCTCTCAGCACTGTCTACAACATACAAATCAGACAAATAAACAACAAAAAAAAATGATTTCTGATTCGAATGATTTCACCAAAACTTTTGATTCAACTTTTTTATTTTTACATCAATTTCAATTGATTTGTCGAACAATTTACACTAAAATCACAATCGGTTAAGCACAGCAAATATTAACATTAGATTCCTAAGTACGACAACAATTTTAAAATATGAGTTTTGCGACAAAAAATAAAACAACACACAAAGTCTCTTTATATAGCATTACAACCACGTTTGAGGAATGTTGTGTTGTAATGAATATTCTGTCTACTAAATGAATGAAAGAAATGAAACCGAATGGAAAGACCGATGATTTGCTGTTCGCATACCCTTGTAGAGTGAACAAGATGTCTGCATAAATTTTGTTTAGCATTCGTGGAACTGACAACTTCTGGGACACTCGGTATTTGAATGGGACAAATCTAATTTGACCAAATCACAAAAAATTCGTCAAGTCAGATTTTCTTGTAAAAGTTGACATTTTCGCAAACGAATCACGCTTCATGTAATTTAACGTTTCTTTCGTTTAATCGAATATTTCAAAAGTGAGTTGATTTCCTTTGTGGATTTTCCTTACAGGAAATTTGTAAACAGCTTAAATTACCGATATAATGAGAACATTAAGAGTGATATCGCCAAATCTTCAGGTGATTGGGGAACAAGCGGTCTCCGATTTTAATGAGTGATAGCTCGTTGGATTCGTCTTTCAATTCTAGGAAACACGTATCTTTCACTTTTTCCAAAAAAAAATTGTTTTCTCTGAAAAGCGTTCAAAAGTGAAGACATGTCAGAGGTTACCAAAAACAGTTTTTCGACAATAACTCAAGAAAAATTCATTTTAAATTGTTGTAATGTTGTACGAAAATCGGCCTTGGAAAGACCTACAGGTAGAGTATCCGCACCGCTTGGTGCGAGTAGATCCACGATAGTTATGACTAAAAATATAGTGAATGTTCGGAGAGTCCGCCTTCTCTGCAGCTTCGATGTTCCACGGAACTGAGTATGGGGTGTTGTAGCTGGCCTCACCCACTATCGTTCCACATATAAATGAACCCAGTACTTTTGTGCTGCAAGCCCACTGAAGTGTTGGAAGTGTTGGTGCCAAAATGCAGATTTTTTCTTTCTTTCCCATTACAACAATTTAAAATAATTTGTTATTGAGTTATTGCCGAAAAACGGTTTTCGGTACCCTCTGACATGTCTTCACTTTTCAACGCTTTTCACAGAAAACATTTTTTTATAGAAAAAGTGAAAGAGAAGTGTTTCCTAGAATTGAAAGACGAATCCAATGAGCTATCACTCATTAAATCGAAGACCGCTTGTTTCCAAAGTTAAAAAAATCACCTGAAGATTTGGCGATATCACTCTTACTTTCAACTATCGCCATCATTGAATTATTGAGTTGCCAGTTGTGGGTTCGAAACTCAACCGCAACACAAATAAGGCGCTTCATTAGTTTGTTGTCCACAATAATGACATATGATTGAATCGGGTATTAGGTTGCGTCTGGATTAAGTACCGACAACGTCCCTTTGTGTTGCGTGTTTCGTTGGCAATGTTATTCAGTCCAGTTAGGTGAAAAGCTCATTGCGGGTGTGTGTTGTTGTTTTTTTTAAAATGCTTTGTAAAATTTGCGAGTATCACAAAATTGTTTCGCGAAGTAATGACGTACGTAGCAGCCAATGTATTCTCGTTTACTAAAGACGATTTCACACACAGAAAACTAAATTTCGCGGGAGGCAAATTGCTATGTAATGGTTAACTTTCGCATAGGGCAGGTAGTAAAAACCTTTAACAATGATGAAGTACACAAGATTGTAACGTTTTAAATACCACACCAAATAATCATATTTCTTTGAACCTTAAGCGTAATACAAAGTCTACAAATTACCTCAAATTAAAGCAATTCACGCCGTAAGTGCGATCGAAATTCAAAATGGAAAGTGCGGAGGTCTTTCTAACGTAGCGTCATTTTCATACAATGAAGCGATGAAATGTACTTTTCGGTTCACTTTTTCATCGAATCGTTCACTTAAAATTCAAATTTTAGGCACACTTACGGTGTGAATTGCGGTTAAATATTAATTTACTGTGATTTCCTTGTGATCTCCTGAAATCAGTACCCTCGTCTGATACACCTATGTTGTGAACGTTCACTTTTAATATAATCCACAACTTTCAACCACACGCAGTTAACTTTCTTAGGAATCCCAAGCACACGAGTCACTTAGAACAAAACGCCCAAATTAACCTAAATCAAGTATTTATGGGTAAACGTACATTATTGAGTGAATAACGTTTGGGTGTTTAGAAAAGCGATGCGGAAAAATGTTTTCTACGTAATTTTGTTGGCTGTATATCACAATATGGAGCCCTCAGTTGAGTTCAATTTTGTCGCGACTGTTGGGTATTTTTCATCGGTATCGTCAACTTTCAAACAAATTCTGATTGATAAAGAAATCAGCTGTTCAAAACACAACGCGTTTAAAGTGGACTTGCTGTTACATAGTTTAGTTAAACTAAATTGAAAAAGAATAATTTCTGGTGTTGTTTGTTAGGTCAAAGTCAAATGGTAATCCTTTATTGAGGTTATTTTCGTTACAGTGGAGTGCATTACAGAGTGCGTATTACAAGCGAACAAAAAAAAAAAACACCGAAAAGATTTTGGCATTGAGTAGTGCGTCATCAAAGATTTGTCATCGTTTATCGGTCTCCAACGTCTATGAATTGCGAATCAACGATTCCAATGACTTGTCCATTTTCAGGTTTATAAATTGAATGAATAATTTGCAAAATAAATTGACCCGCATTTTGGCATTCATTTCTTATCGCCAAAGACGAAACGATGAGCTCTGACTGTGGGTTCTCTATTGTTTGTACAAAAAACAAATAAGACAAAATTATTGTGCATCAAACACTGGACGATATATTTAAAGCAGATTTAATCGATACACTTGCTGTTTTGAAAAAGAAAATATTGCAAATTTGAACTCTGTTTGCGTGTCTTATATTGTTTTGGCTTTGATATTGCCGCTGATATCAATTTAGGGTTGGAAATTAATTTTAGATTTTTTGCAAAATTAAACACTTGTATCACATTTTGTAACCGTCTATATCGGCTGTTTTACATCTTGCTTATCTATGCAACAGACACATCTGTAATTTTCCACTGTTAGGAAAACGTTTTCTTTTGTTTGATCAATGATCCAGCACAACAATTAAATAAAAGAATTTTTTTGTTTCGTTTAAAACTCAACCATTTTAAGGTACATCAGCGGCTTAAATTTACATTTATCATTAACTCAACTGTATCTCACCACCTTTTTCACTTTCTTCGAAGACAAACCGATTGTTTGATCAATACCGAGCAACACAAATTTCCGATTCGAACGTCTTGTTGTCTATAACTATCGCCCAAAAATTTATAACGAACCGAAATCACCATATCACCGACCAAGAATGATTTATCTATAATAAACGCACAACGTTCGTTTCATTGGTTATTCAGTCACTCAGTCATTCTGTCCCAAAAAAAAGTCGCCTCTCTATTAATAATTTCTTAAAGCGTATTTCATTCGAAACGGTCACAATATTTTAATTGAAAATAATAATGGAAATGTAGGAGAAAATTGCATGGCATAACACGTTTCACATAATCGAATGTTGCAGTTAAAAAATAATGAAAAACTTATTTTTACTAATTCTGCAAAAATGTTACTGCTACACCAAAGTAACAACCAAAGTTTTACCTCTCAATATGCTACTGAACCCAATTCATGTATAATTTGCGAAAACCGTGCTCATTTAAATGAAATTAAATAATTCGTTGATGGAAATTCGGTTGCTACTATTCCAATGGTGCCTAATATCACTGCTATATATAAAGATAGAATGTAAATAATGGGCACACGTCGGCGTCGATGGCTGTGGTTGCACATTAAAATAATAAACCATGGTAAACGACGAAAAATGATAATAACATTTTGATTGTGCTATAACTTAAGATCAAATGAATTTTTTTTTCTTCTGTAATTAAAGAGAGGCTGAATTCGAATTTGGTGTAACCGAATACAAAGAGGAAAATAATGAGATTAATTGTTAGGTCAATATTTGCTGTCTCAACTACACAAACAGTGGCACAGAAATCTTGTTTATTGTACGCTATTTAGATTAGATTAATTAGAGTTTTTCGATTTTCCAACCAAAAAAAGAATATAAATTTATGTACAGCGTGTTTATGTGTGTAGATTGCAGATTATGTTTTATGTACATATATATAACAGGAGATACTGCGAACTTTCAGACAAAAAAAAAAACTGAAAAAAGCTCAATGAAATACAATTTATTCACAAAATTAGAAGGCCTTAAATCGAACAGTGTCTACTTGCAAATTTAATGACCTTTTAACAAATCAAAATTTGCATGCGGATACTGTCCTTTTTTAGGCCTCCTAATTTTTGTTAACAAGGTGAATGCGGTTACTATAGAGCTGTTTTGATCAAGTGCAAGTTTCCCCTGCGAAGGTATTCACGGTTGCGAACTTATATACGAGTATATCCGAGTATAAATCGTATAACGACAATAACTGAAAAATAATTAAATTTCGAGCAGACGAATTTCGGTGAAACAAAATACTAGTGTGTAGTGTGCGATCTCAGGACCAGACACCTGAGAAAGAAGCAATAAATTTTTCATGCTAGCGATGCGAAAATCCTTATTTTTTCCGCAATGTCATTCTAAGAGGCGCCATTTTAGGTGAGAAAATAATCGTTTTCTCCCCTAAGATCTCAGTTCAGCCATATTGAGTGAGAAATAGTATTTTGCATAACAAGGGGCGATAGTAAAAAAATTCAAACGTGTGAAGTTTGCAGCCCGCGCCGCAGGCAGTGCCTAAAATCAATCGTCCAAAACAGATACTCAAAAAATTTTTCATGTAAGGGGTCGAAAACCTGAGAAAAATATCGAAACTCCCTCATTTTCGGCCCCGACACATGAAAACTATTTTTTATGCCAAATACTGCGGAAGATTTGTATTTTCGGTCCTCAAATGGTGACCGAAAATAAAAAAATTCAGGCCTTGGGCCGAAAGTAAATGTCACTGTCATCATTTTACTTTCGCCCCGTGGGCTTGCGTATTTGCGGGCCGAAAGTAAATGTCACTGTCATCATTTTACTTTCGGTCCTCATATGTCTCGAAAACACATGTTCACTTGATTGAAAGTACGCATTGAGTGTAGTGTTGTGTTGACGATAGCCAAATGTTTTGTGAGCAAGTGAATGTATGTTTACAGTAATTTCATTTATTAAATTGTTATTATTCCCTTGACTGAAAGTCAGGGTCTTACACCAGAAAATACCGAAAAATGTGGGTAACAAAAAGGTTCACTGTGATTGAAAATGTATGGAATGCTATGAAAAACGTTAAATGTGGGTAACAAAAAATCGTTGAGGGCACGATAACTTGAGTAATTTTTAACCAATTTGGATGATTCTTTTTTTTTTTTAAATACGTGGAATTAAAATCCCGAGGCTAAGTTCGAAGATAGGCTACGTAGAACTAAGAATCTGGAGCTATCCGAGAAAAACGGATATATACATATATATAACAGCAGATACTGCGAACTTTCAGACAAAAAAAAACTGAAAAAAGCTCAATGAAATACAATTTATTCACAAAATTAGAAGGCCTTAAATCGAACAGTGTCTACTTGCAAATTTAATGACCTTTTAACAAATCAAAATTTGAATGCGGATACTGTCCTTTTTTAGGCCTCCTAATTTTGTTAACAAGGTGAATGCGGTTACTATAGAGCTGTTTCCCCTGCGAAGGTATTCACGGTTGCGAACTTATATACGAGTATATCCAGTATATCCGAGTATAAATCGTATAACGACAATAACTGTCAACTGAAAAATAATTAAATTTCGAGCAGACGAATTTCGGTGAAACAAAATACTAGTGTGTAGTGTGCGATCTCAGGACCAGACACCTGAGAAAGAAGCAATTAATTTTTCATGCTAGCGATGCGAAAATCCTTGTTTTTTCCACAATGTCATTCTAAGAGGCGCCATTTTAGGTGAGAAAATAATCGTTTTCTCCCCTAAGATCTCAGTTCAGCCATATTGAATGAGAAATGGTTATTTGTGTATCTGTTCAATCGTCCAAAACAGATACTCAAAAAAAATTTCATGTAAGGGGTCGAAAACCAGAGAAAAATCTCAAAACTCCTATTCGACCCTCTCATAATACATTCATCCTACATCGACTGTCCGATAGACGAATATATTCTAAATTGGAACTAGATGAGAGCAATGGTCAAATCGGACATCAACGTTCAGTATCCTAAATTTAGTCAGGCTTTCCATGTTGAATAAAGTCGAAAAAGATCTCAAGCCTGTTCAAGTTTTGTGAAGTCATCTCCTCTATTGCTTTGTAACTATTGCAGACTGTGTATCGTATTCCAAATTAACTTGGAAGTTAGTCAGTTAGTTAGTTTTTCAGGGAGGGACTAACCCAGCACCCAAGCCTCTATTAGGCCTGTTGTGCTATCGTACAAATCAGGAATTAGTGGATTTGACTACAACCATCATCCCACTCCCAGCTCTGCGAATTCACAAATCGACCGTAAAACGTCCCATACTTTGTGAATTCCGAAACTAGGAATGATCAACAAGAATCATAGTCCCAATTGACTCATCTGTACACTTGCCATAGACTATTGCGTTGGGATTAGATGCCAACGGACTAATGCACTAATTCATTTTTGTTACTTTTTACGCAATTTCGCCACAGTGATTACTTTTCAGTTCAATAAATATTACGCATTGGACCAACAAAGAAGATGAATTCCATGTACAGTCCACACAATTTGTCACTTCTGTGACACTAAAATAAACGAACAACTCGACTAGAGTCATTATCACGGGGGAACCGTGTGTTTCGGCGTAATGCTCGAATAGAGCGCTTTTCTTCATAAACAGCCCGACCAGAGCTTCTCATACGAAGGAATCGTGTCACTTTCTTCGTAAAGACATAAATCTAAAATCATTTCAGATGATTCGTTAGTTGAAATTGTATGCTCAATTGCAGTCTTGAATGTTTAGACATAAAAGAAAATACACCAAAATTGAATCAGAAGTGAAAACACATGTCGATTAACAATAGAACAAAAGAGTAGAACATTCTCGACACTTTTTGAAAATTTGGTAATTAAAGAAATGAAACGAGACTTCGCATTGGACCAACAAAGAAGATGAATTCCATGTACAATTCGTCACTAAAATAAACGAATAACTCGACTAGAGTCATTATGACGGGGGAACCGTGTGTTTCGGCGTAATGCTCGAATAGATCGTTTTTCGTCATGGACAGCCCGACCAGAGCTGCTAATACGAAGGAATCGTGTCATTTTCTTCGTAAAATCATCTAGTTGAAATTGGGTGCACAACTGCAGTCTTGAATGTTTAGACATGAAAAAAATACACAAAAATTGTATGAGAAGAGAAAACACATGTCGATGAACAACGAAACAAAAGAGTAGAACATTCTGGAACACTTTTTGAGAAATTGGTAATTGGAAGAATCGAAACGAGACAAAAACGTTATTTCAGCATAAATCACTTCGATACTTTATTACTTTCACTTGATTTCATTACACAAATAAATTAACTTAAAACACGTTGGAAACTGAAGCGTTTGCAAGTATGTGCTAGTGAAAACAGGTCCAATCGGATTCAGTAATTTTTTTTGAAAATATTTCCAAAAGGTTTATTGGAGGCGTGGACAATTGGGCAATAAAAAAAAATGTCAATCGAAACTGTGAAGACGATGTAAGGCCGATAGCAGTAGGTATTGTTTGGAGACGTTTAACAGGTAAGATTGCCTGTTATAATGTTAGAGATAACTTAGTTCAAAAGCTTAAACCCTTTCAGTTAGGTTTTGGCGTTAAAGGAGGAGCGGAGGCTTTGGTTCATGCGGTACGTCAATTTTGTACAGCTGATCATGGTGAGCCGATTGCTTTAGTTAAGTTTGATTTTGGTAATGCCTTTAATAATATGTTTAGAAAGTTTATGTTAGGTGAGGTGAAGGATATTTGCCCAGAGTTGCTTCCTTTGCTTCAGCAGTCGTATAGGCTCATTTCGAATCTTTATTTTCTTGATGAACCATTGTTCTCGAAAAGAGGATTCCAGCAGGGTGACCCTTTAGGCCCTCCAGGTTTTTGTATTGGTATTATGAGAATGACTCATTCTCTTAGCTCTAGGTTAAATGGGTGGTATCTTGATGATGGTTGTGTTGGTGATGTACTATCAGTAGTACTAAGTGATATTAGGAAGGTTCTGGCTTTTTGTGAATTGTCTGGTTTGCCTTTGAACGCGAATAAGTGTGAGGTTTTCTTCATTAATGCTTCTGGGGACGATGAGACCCGCATGTATGCTGAAATTTCTGCATTATTGCCAGGTATTAAGAAAGTTGATGAGTCTACGCTTGAAATATTAGGCTCACCAATCTTTGAGTCAGGGTTAGAGAGGATGTTTTCGTCTAAAATTGAAGCGATCAAATTAATGTGCGATCGTTTGAAATTGATGGACGTCCATCCGGCTCTTTGTGTTTTTAGGAAGTCGCTAGGCAGTTGTAGGTTCAATTATTTGTTGCGCTCTTCTAAGGCGTTTCTGTTAGTCGATCGCTTGAAGGAAGTTGACGAGATCTTCCGTTCAACGCTTGAAGCCATCACGAATGTTAAGATGGGCGATTTTCAATGGAGTCAGGCATCTCTCCCTTTGTCCTTTGGAGGTTTAGGGATCCGGAAGGTTGAGGACCTGGCATCCCCATCCTATTTGTCGTCGGTGTATTCTTCATCAGAATTGTCAAACCAATTATTGGAGAAATTTGATTTTAAAATAATTGATGACGCTATTCTAGGGTTAATTGAGGTAATTCCTCGAGATTTTGTTCCACAGAGTGATGAAAATAAAAAGGTACAAAAGAATTGGGATATTCCGAGGATCATGGATAAGTTTGGTTGTATGTTGGAATCTAGTGAGCCCGTTACTCGTGCAAGACTACTTGCGTCATCTACTAAAGAATCTTCAAAGTGGCTGCAGGTGGTCCCATCGAGTCAATTGGGCTTACTATTAGATAACAATACAGCTAGAATTTCCGTTGGTCTTCGTTTAGGCTCTCAATTGTGCGAAGAACATAAATGCCTCTGCAGTAAGATGGTTAAGAAGGATGGATTACATGGCTTATCTTGTAAAAAAAGCGGAGGATGGATACCAGGACATGATGAAATAAATAAAATCTTTTCTCATGCATTTTCTTCAGCAGGTTTTCCAAATATAATACAGCCTCCTGGGATCTCTAGAGATGACGGTAAAAGACCGGATGGTGTGACTCTAATTCCATGGAGTCATGGTAGACTGATACTTTGGGATGTTACCGTTAGAGATACTCTCGCCCCTTCTTATGTAAATGAATCTTCAAAGAAGGCTGGTGCAATAGCAGATAATGCGGAAAGACATAAGCATAATCATTACCAACTTTTAAAAGAAAATTACTTTTTCACTCCTATTGCATTTGAATCACTAGGTAGCATGGGTCCAGAAACTAGAATATTTATAAAGAAATTAGGATCATTGATGCGACGGGCTTCCGGTGAATCGCGTTCTATGGATTACCTATTACAGAAGGTTTCTATTGCCATTCAACGAAGGAACGCTAGCTGCATTTTGGGAACATTAGGAACGAATAGAATTGATGATTTTTATTTATTGTAAACTTGTTTTTTGAAAAGATCGTTTTTTTGCTGGTTGCGCCTAGCAGCCTTTTTTTTCGCTATATTGAATAAATCTAAAAATGTCAATCGATGGTTGAATCGTTTATTCGGTCCTACATAGATACACTTCCATTTTACATTAACGGACAATTGTTGCTTTGCTCACAGAATGGCATTGTTTCCAATGTTTTTGGTAACGAATGTAGCTGATGCTACAAATGCCTCAAATCTAGTACTTCTTATTCGATGATTGTATAGTCTTATGAGATATTCGGATAATCGTGATTCCAATGGCATGTAAGTCAAGGGTTAAAATTGTTTCACAAATGGACACCACAGTCAATCAGAGAATGCACGAAAACCTAACCACCGAAAATGTTTTCTTGAGATGTTTTCGTCTCGCTTGGTCCCACGAGACGATCAACCTTGTTCTTGCAGTTTGGTCTTTAATTCTTCAATTTGTCGAGCTTGTGCCAAAATGACTTTGCGCAGCTTATTAATGTACACCGCAGTCTCTTCGTTAATTTGTGTCATCACTTCGTCACATTTCTCCATCGACGAAATAATTTCTTGAATTTCAATGGTTTCTCTTTCAATCGGAGTTCGAGCATTCGATTTTCTGGATTTTGATTGACTTAACTTGGGAATTGTATCAGTCTTGTCAGTGCTATGATTTACTGTCTCATTACTGTTCGTTTCATAATCAGAGAGTCCAATGGTCGGAGCCCAAGACTGACTTGCACTTTCCATGCAATCCGCCTTTTTACCTGAATATTAAAGAAAGAAAGAAACAGAATGAGGCGAGGCCACTCTTTATGACTGGTTGTATCAAAGCTCGTCTTACCAGAAACAAAATGTGCCGAACAAATTCGTTTTCCGTGAACGTTTTCTATTGTTACAGCGCCGTAGCCTTTCAATGCCCTAATCCATGCCATTCTCTGTTGCAGCGAGGCAACTTTTCTTTCATGTCTGTCTCGTCTGTAATAGATACGAACAAAATGAAAATTTACGTTCGCACTTCACACTTAATTGTGTTTGTTACTCTTTATAAAAAGGAAACCGATAATAATGCACATTTCGATTGTTATGATAGTTATTAGTGCACACAAAAACACAACACACCGACATGATTTTCACATTCCAAGAGACATTCAGTGACAGCAACAACAACACTAAATCCTGGTAGAGCGAAAATAAAACGTTGACAATTGCCAACTTTTCGATTCACATGAGAACAATGACACTTCGTCCATACATTTTCTGTCAAATTTTGTTTTTCCCTCCATATGTAAACCAGTCTTAAAGAGAGGTTACGTTTCAAAGTGCGCCAACGAATTTGAATTTTGATTGAATATAATACAAGATTCACAGATCTTCCAACATTAATTCATGTTGTTCAATCGTCTTTTTCAATGTTCCAACTGAAGCTAATGTGATTTACAACCTCATCGGTTAGCGTATCTCTTGGTAGTTCAATGGCGATTGGGACGAATTTCCTGGTTATCGAATAAATAATTCAAATCATCTACGATGTGAGCGATTCCAGTTACCTGAACTAATTCAGAATTGTTCTAATTTGAAAAAATAGATCTGAGTCGATGCAGTCGGTGGAAATTTTCAATCTCTTAAAATTGAGATAGACAGTAATGAATGTGGCGAGGTTCTCTTTATGGAGCCTTCCGAAACCTTCGTTCATAAAAAACTGCTTTGAGGATTGGCTAAAGGATTAGCCACAGGCTTCCAAAACTTTAACTTTATTGATCACATAGGTGTTGAGGAATTTCGCACCTTGTCATTCACAATATCCCACAAAGTGACATATTCCTTATACAAAATGTGTCATTTTGTCAGTTATTGTGAATGACGCAGCCAGTCAAGAATGAACTTCACCTGCCATTGCAGTCAGTGCGAACGAAACGTCATATCCGTGTCAAATTAAAAAATTTAAGGGGGCGTTCGCATTCATGTCTCAGTCTCATCCAGTATCTACCAATGAGTGTACAAGTGTACAAACCAGGTATGGTCTGTTCATACAAACCGGAGGACATGGCGATTTCATATAAACAAACTCACCTCTCATGAGAGGCACGGGTTTTCAGTGGTATAATGTACCAATGTGTCAACTTGTAGAAATAAAAAATTGAAGTCCACAGACCGTTGGCGACTATCTTGTAGAGAGAATGATGCGTGCACAAATTCCTTATTCCTTGGTTTGGTACACAACCAACGTGGATATATCTTATATCAAGTAACTCTTTATCTTAGTTTAGTTCACTTTAAATAACAATTTTATTGAAAATAAATATTGAATAGCCACAAAAAAAAGTCCAAAAATGCTTCATATCCCACTTTTATATAGAAAATAGTCCAAATAGATCGAAATTTAGGTTCCAAGAGTATAAGAACCACGTGAATACATCGAAAAATTCTTTATTTTAGTTGAAAAGCGAAAAAGCGAAAAACAATCGAAAGAAAAGGATAAAATTTCTTCGACTTGGGGTGGACTTCCACTAAAGTCGTTCCAACCCTTTGCAGTGAAACTTATCCAAAGATGTTTTTGCATGTTATGGTACTACAGAGGCTAGGCTTTCACACCATACATACCATGTCTCGGACTTGTGTCACTGCAGCCGCTCAGGTACTTCGGAAAATCACCAATTTTTTCATCTAAAGTCTTTAATATCACCGTCAGGTGAACATGGACCTGGTGGTAAGTATACTCAAATTTTGCGTCTCTTCAAGACCTTCAAACGTAGCTGAAAAAGTTTTTTCCCAAAATTGTTTCACTCGAGTAATTGCAAAAAAAAAAAACGATTTTGGGCCCCTTTTGGCAGACTCTTACTTCACTACCTCGATCGTCGACAACAAAATAAATTTCACCAAACGTAGTACTACTTTTTACTCGCATCAGTTCAACGACGCGAATGAGCTATAACTCAATAAAATTCGTGACACCTTGTCAATGGTTTTACTTTTTCAAAAAAAAAAATCAGAGAAATCATCTAAAAACGAATATTTTTGCGCACAAAAATTTCATCCAGGACGATAATATCGTCTAAAATTATAAATTTTAAAATATTTTCAGGACGATATTATCGTTTTCTTGACGATATTATCGCTTAAAAAAACGATAATATCGTTTTTAAACGATAATATCGTTTTTTTGGACGATACTATCGTTTTTTTGGACGATACTATCGTTTTTTTGATGATACTATCGTCTAAAAAACGATATTATCGTTCAAAAAACGATAATATCGTTTTTTTGACGATAATATCGTCCTGGATGAAAATATCCGCTGGACGATATTATCGTTATTTTCTTTTTCTGAACAAATTTATCGTTATTTTGGACGATATTATCGTCCTGGTCGATAATTTTTGGGACGATAATATCGTTCTGGACGATAGTATCGTCCAGAACGATAATATCGTTTTTAATTTATTAATTTTTTTAAATTTGAGACGATAATATCGTCCAGGACGTTAATATCGTTTTTAATTTATTTAAAATAAAAATTCTAGACGATAATATCGTCCTGGGCGATATTATCGTTCTGGATGGTTGTTGAAGACGAAACACAAAATCTTGTAGATAAACACCTTTTTATAGACGGCAAATATATATTAAAAATTGGTTCATTTGGTTCCGTAAATTTAAATTTTATATACAAAAGTTACACAGACTAATTATGAGACGATGCGAGAAAAAAAAATTAACTCCTAAGTTCCGACACCGTTCCGGCGCCCGGCTCGCATTGCGGCCCTCCGCTTCGCTCCGGGGCAATGGGCCGGATCGCTCGGCGTGTTAAAACGCTTTTTATGTACAATCTAAGTTGGTATTCATTTCGTAAAAAGATGAATTATTTAGGGACGAACTAAACGCCTTTTTTAAACACTGATGTGTAGGTGATTTCCTCTGACAATTGTTTTTCGATATTTTGGAAGAGAATTCGGTTCTTGCTGCACCTCTGAGTAAAATTAAGTCCTGGACAATATTACCACCCAAAACTAAACGATAATATCGTCCTGGGCGATATTATCGTTTTTTTAAACGATAGTATCGTGCTGGACGATATTATCATTTAAGAAAACGATAATATCGCCCAGGACGATATTATCGTTTTGGACGATATTATCGTACAGAAAACGAAAATATCCTTTAGATTTTCTAGAACGGTAATATCGTCCAGAAAACGATAGTATCGTTTTCTGAACGATAATATCGTCCAGAAAACGATACTATCGTCCAGACAATATTTTAAAATTTTCCAATTTAGACGATATTATCGTCCTGGATGAAAATTTTTTGGACGATAATATCGTTTTTTTGGACGATAGTATCGTCTAAAAAACGATAATATCGTTTTTTCGACGATACTATCGTCCAAAAAACGATATTATCGTTTTTTTGGACGATACTATCGTCTAAAAACGATATTATCGTTTTTTAGACGATAGTATCGTTTTTTAGATGGAAATAGGAAATAGGTTTCAGATGCTCCGGACATAAGTTTGGACACAGGATGTTCCGTTGCTCCTTCTTCACCTCAACCACCCAAAATGAAACGAATCAATTTTCTTCAAATTATAAATTACATAATTTATTTTATTAAAATTTTTCATACTTCCTTTCCTTCATTAAAAAAATGCATTTTGTTTCATATATTATCTTTAAACGCAAGATTAGTTTTTGTTTTGTTTTTATCTATAGTGTACTTCTGTGTATATTTTCCTTTCATCATTTTTTTTTATTCCTTTCTCTTCATTTTGTTTTAAGTTTATCTCCCATTTACACAAAACTTTAGCAAATTAATCGTTTCCAAAAATGTTTTTTTTTAATTTTCTTTTTGTTTTTTTTTTTAATTTAAAAAGATTTGATTTTTTCTAAATAAACAAAATCGTTTATTTAATGCGCAATGCAAATTGTAAATTGTTTTTTTCTTTATCTTCTTCTCCTTGTTGTCAATTATAATTTTTGCAAATAGATTTTTTTGTATTTAATGTTGATTGAAATTAATAAATAGAATTTTCAAAAAGAAAAAAAATCATTTTTGTTTTGTTTTGCAACTGAATTGAATCAATTTTTCTTTTAATAATTTAAATGTTATACGCCTTGTCATGTGAGTATAGCATCCATATATTATTTAAATAATTAAAAGAAAATATTTTTTATTTGTTTTGTTTACAAAATATAAGAAACGAAAGACACATTTTCTAACCTCGATACATTTATTTATATAATGCAAGTAGTTGTGTGATGTTATGCGAATAATTATGTTTTGAATTATATTTTTTTTAGGTTTTTTTAATCATTTTCTTTTCTTCATTTTAACAGTAAATAGTATAGTAACTTTTTAAGTTTTACTTTTATTACAAAAAATATATTTTTTTGTTGTTTTTTTTTAAATTTAATTTTTATTTTTTAGATTTAATTTTTCTTTATTAATTTGTAGAGGGTGGTGGTTTTACGTTCAATTATATTTTTTTTCTATTTTTTTGTTGTTGTTTGTCTATTTTGAAAAAGAGATAATTTCAGAGTACATGGATTTGATTTTTTTGTTGTTGTTGTCGTCAGAAATTTTTAAATTTAACAAAAAAAAAATGAATATGCTATTGGCACCGGGTGCAAATAGTCTCTCTATAATATTGTGGCTAATGACACCAGGTGCCAATAGTCTCTTTATTATTCTAATGCTAATCGCACCGGGTGCCATTAGCCACAGTATTATGAAGAGACTATTGGCACCCGGCAAAGTATTATAAAGAGACTTTTGGCACCCGGAAAAAAATTTGAATAAAAAATCTGGATATTTTGAAAATTAAACTTCTTTTGTACACAATCCTAGGGAATCCAACTTTTTACGAAATGTAACGTAAAGGCGGATTGTTCGATCCTGAGGAATTCATTTTACGAAATTCGTCCTTTTACGAAATTTAACGTAAAGGTGGGTTGTTCGATAGACTTAATTCTTTCACGAAATATAACGCAAATTCGTTTTGAACAATACTAGGGAATTCATCCTTCTACGAAAAGTAAAGTAAAGGCGGATTGTATGTACGATCCTAAGGAATTCATCCTTTTACGAAATTTAACGTAAATGTAGTTTGATCGATCTTAGAGAATTCGTCCTTTTACGAAATGTACGTAAAGGTAGTTTGATCGATCTTAGAGAATTCGTCCTTTTACGAAATGTAACGTAAAGGTAGTTTGATCGATCTTAGAGAATTCGTCCTTTTACGAAATGTAACGTAAAGGTAGTTTGATCGATCTTAGAGAATTCGTCCTTTTACGAAATGTACGTAAAGGTAGTTTGATCGATCTTAGAGAATTCGTCCTTTTACGAAATGTAACGTAAAGGTAGTTTGATCGATCTTAGAGAATTCGTCCTTTTACGAAATGTAACGTAAAGGTAGTTTGATCGATCTTAGACAATTCGTCCTTTTACGAAATTTAACGTAAAGGTAGTTTGATCGATCTTAGAGAATTCGTCCTTTTACGAAATGTAACGTAAAGGTAGTTTGATCGATCTTAGAGAATTCGTCCTTTTACGAAATGTACGTAAAGGTAGTTTGATCGATCTTAGAGAATTCGTCCTTTTACGAAATGTAACGTAAAGGTAGTTTGATCGATCTTAGAGAATTCGTCCTTTTACGAAATGTAACGTAAAGGTAGTTTGATCGATCTTAGACAATTCGTCCTTTTACGAAATTTAACGTAAAGGTAGTTTGATCGATCTTAGAGAATTCGTCCTTTTACGAAATGTACGTAAAGGTAGTTTGATCGATCTTAGAGAATTCGTCCTTTTACGAAATGTAGCGTAAAGGTAGTTTGATCGATCTTCGAGAATTCGTCCTTTTACGAAATGTAACGTAAAGGTAGTTTGATCGATCTTCGAGAATTCGTCCTTTTACGAAATGTAACGTAAAGGTAGTTTGATCGATCTTAGAGAATTCGTCCTTTTACGAAATGTAACGTAAAGGTAGTTTGATCGATCTTAGAGAATTCGTCCTTTTACGAAATGTAACGTAAAGGTAGTTTGATCGATCTTAGAGAATTCGTCCTTTTACGAAATGTAACGTAAAGGTAGTTTGATCGATCTTATGGAATTCATCTTATTGAGAAATGTAACGTTAAGGCGCATTGTTCGATACCTTTACGTTACATTTCGTAAATAGAATGAATTCCTCAGGATCGAACAATCCGCCTTTACGTTACATTTCGTAAAAGGACGAATTCCCTATGATCCAACAAAACGGCTTAACGTTTCATTTCGTAGAAAGATGAATTCCCTAGTATTGTGTTCAAAACAAGTTTAATTTTCAAAATGTTCGGATTTTTTGTTCAAATTTCAATTTTTCTGGGTGCCAATAGTCTCTTTATAATACTGTGGCTAATGGCACCGGGTGCGATTAGCATTTGTATAATAAAGAGACTATTGGCACCCGGTGCCATTAGCCACAGAATTAGCCACCGGGTGCCAATAGTCTCTTCAAAAAAAAAAAAAAACGTTTGATTGATACTTAAGTAGATTGGCTTTTAAAAATTATTAATTTTAATTAAAAAATGTCATGATCATGTTGTGGATTTTTTGTAATTTAATTTAATTTTTTGTTTTGTATTTTTCGTAGGTAGCGATAGAGTAAAAAAAGTCACATCGACTAATTTTATGTTTTTGTTTCGATTGGTGCGAATTATATTTATAACTGTTTCAACACTGCGGTACATTCAAAAAAGATTGGGTTAAAATTGGTTGTCGTTTGTTGTTGTTGTTTGATTTTCTCTACTAAAAATTCCTTTAGCGATAAGATAATGGATGAATGTGAAGTGATTGTGAGAGTGATAATTCGTCGTTTTGTGAGTTTTGAAAGATTGGACACACATATTTTTGTGGAACCTTTTTTTTATATAAATTTGATATGAATAGCGACAATTCTCCCTTATGCACACAGTTCCAAATTTGCAAATTTTCAATTTATACAGCAAAACGTTTTCAAACGCAACTAGCTACACGCTATTCAATAAACAATTCACTGGGGCTTCTCGTAACCTATTCTTCATTAATTCATTGCATTCGATCCACTTGTGGAACTACAATGCCATGGAAATAATGGAAATGTTTGCAAGTTTATTTGAACGTACCTCTCGTTCTCCATGTCTCTCGAATTCTATTTTGTTCAAAACATTATTTGTATCAATCCGGTTCATTTACAGAATTTCGATATAAATCGTAATTTCACTTACTTATTAGGCGTGAAATGTAAGATTGCCGAAACTGGCATCGTATCCCTCAATCAAACCGTTCAAATCTTTTTCTCACTAAAAGTATCTAGTAGCTGGAAAAATATCTGGACAAATATCGCTCACAATTAAAGCGTTGTAAGCGAAAACATATTTTCTTAAAAACACTCTGCCATATGCAGATGTCATGTAGATTTTATGTTTTTGAATACAGACCAAGGCTGGTACGTGAGGCTATCAAAATTGCAATTCTTTTCCTCAACCAAATATAAAAGAAAATTTTTTGCTTTATAAGTCTCTGCCTTCAATTACTTGATTAGTTCGTGTTCCTACTGAATCAGCAGCTGTTTAGGCAGCGCCATTTTTGGTATTTCCTCTGAGAATTGTAATTCCAGAAAACCTGCCCAACCGAGCCCTGGTTTACTGCTGCTTAATGACTTGTCTATCTCTTTACTCACACAATTTCAGTTGGATTTATAATCAAATTTGCACAAAATGTTCAAACGACCCTACAAAATAATTCCCCATTGTGGCAGCGGCATAATATCAAAAGCGTATCAGCAGAAATATATATTGGTCATTGTGTAGATTGAAGATTTGGGTGACTTTATAGTGTCTACGTAATCTCAAAATTCGCCACAGAGAATTTCAAATTTCCTACCAAAAATTCAAGCATTTAGTTCAGTATGGTCTCTTTTTCCATCTGTCTCTACCTCTTTTCGTTAAAAAAAAAACTTTCTGATTTTCCGTATTATTCAAAATATAATTTTTGTTTTCGCTTCATTTTTGTTTGCTTTAGTTTATACTCAAAATGTTCATCTACTTCCTTTGCATTGTTTTTTTCATTTTCTTTTTTTCTTTAATTTTTACTTTAGGTTTAAAACAACGTATCTTCTTACATTTTCATTCCACTCCTTACTTCACCATTTTCAGTTTGCACCATTCACAAACGAAAAACAAGAAAAAAAAAAATTTGAAAAATTCTTCTATTGGATAACACAGCAAGTACATTTCTTCTTCTTCTTATCATCGATTACAACATGGCTAGCGGATTGTGGTCCGGGCATTACTTGATTTGAGATTTGTGTTTGCGGTGCAGCGTCACCATTTTTCTTATCTTTTTGCGGTGATTTGATTCCATTTTTTGACGATTGCACTTGCGACACCTAAAACATTATTTGAGGGTGAGGATGTTTCCGTCCGTCAAACCGAATATATTAGCAAATCACTTACTTCTGCTCTTGTCGCACCATCTACAACAGCCGTGCCATTTTCTAGTGTGTGGTTATTTGTTTGTGCTGCACCATTTACAAAGTTCTGACTTAAATCACCGGTTGGAGTTATTGGCTTACCACCTTTATTCAATTAATTTCGAATGAAATATTGATGCCACTCTTCAATACGACAAAATTTACCTTTAATCATATTTACAATTTCGTCTGCTTCCCTTGACAAATCGCCACCAGGTCGGAATGGATTGTCCCATCCTGATTCGGTACTAAAAATAAGTAAAAAAGCAAAAGTTATAAAAAAATGTCAATGGGGAATGAGCAAAGAAATATTTTTCTGAATCTGAATACTACAATAACCGAAATTAACTTAGAAACTCTGCATCCTTTTACTTAGATACATATGCGAAACATAACAGGACATTACTGTTTATGTTTCAAAGCAATGTTGGATGGATTGTATTTGTGGGTTGAAGAAATGTGAATAAATGTCTAAGTAATTTTTGATGAATGTAACAATGTTAAGGAAAACCACAATTGCAACTTCAGATATTCGAGAAGGTCTCAAAGTAAGTGCTTGCTGCGAAAGTTCTTTTTTCTACAAAGACGAGCTTTCTGTGTACATGGAAGTCCTATTTGTGTACATGGGAAAGCTTTCTGAGTACGTGGAAGAGCTTTGTGTGTACGAGGAAGAGCTTTCTGTGAACATGAAAGAGCTTTCTGTGAACAAAGACGAGCTTTCTGTAAAAAAACGACGAGATTTCTGTGCACAAAGACGAGCTTTCTGTGAACAGCGACGAGCTTTCTGTGAACAGCGACGAGCTTTCTGTGAACAGCGACGAGCTTTCTGTGAACAGCGACGAGCTTTCTGTAAAAAAACGACGAGCTTTCTGTGAACAGCGACGAGCTTTCTGTGAACAGCGACGAGCTTTATGTGAACAGCGACGAGCTTTCTGTGAACAGCGACGAGCTTTCTGTGAACAGCGACGAGCTTTCTGTGAACAGCGACGAGCTTTCTGTGAACAGCGACGAGCTTTCTGTGAACAGCGACGAGCTTTCTGTGAACAGCGACGAGCTTTCTGTGAACAGCGACGAGCTTTATGTGAACAGCTACGAGATTTCTGTGAACAGCTACGAGCTTTCTGTGAACAGCTACGAGCTTTCTGTGCACATAGACGAGCTTTTATGTGTAAAAAGTCTTTGTAAATAGAAAAGTTTTGTTTGTTTTATTTGTAAGTATTCATATTTTCAAATGCCAGCAAATGTCAAATATAGCAGTACAGCTGATATTCATAATGCTGAAGTACTTAAAAAATAGGTAAAGGTAACCTAGTACATGATAATTAATGAAATAAATCTTTTTTAGCAAACATATTAACTGTTCACACCCCTTTTTCCAACGTTGACAAGCATTGAATCGTTGTCAATCAACAATCATCGTGTGTTTTTTTATTTAAACAACAGCAATGTCTATTACTCAGAACAAACAGAGTAATAAAAATTATATTCGTTTAACCGATATGATATCATGTTTCAAGTTCAGACATATTGTTGAGTGTCATTTTTTTTTAAATTAAAACGTAAGTTGATTTGCAAAAGTAAATTGGCTGTATGAGATTTTCAATTATAATTTACAAGCAACTGCGAATGAGCGTCGAATAAAAATTTCATTCTAATATCCATCGATGGGTGTCAGAGGTCGATGGTTTAGTTTTAGAGACGACTATATATATCATCTGTTATTGATAATGATATGATAACGTCAAAAATAAGAGTTGTCAGACGTATGTTTAGATTAGTGAAGTAAAAGATTTTGTACCAATTGGAATCTTCAAATCGGACACATTTTCCATTGGACTTTTTTATATGTGCCTAGATTGATATTGGTCCCTAGAACCTAAAACCACTTTCAAAAAAATACTTCGAAGCTTGTGTGGCTGGTGGGAGGTGATCGAAAACTGAAAACATGGACTTTTCTTACAGAAATTTCTCCAGGTACACGAGCCGTACAGTGTCGTGTGGGGTGTCATTACAAAGGTAATTGCATTTACTTTCGAGATATGTACAATTGACGTTTTTAACCGAAAAAAGACTGAAAACTCACACTTTTCTTAGAGAAATTTCTCGAGGTACACGAAACGTACATGGTCGTGTGGGGTGTCATATGAAAGGTAGATGCATGTTCTTTCAGGAAAAGTAGAGCTTACGAAAGTTTGGTAGCATCTTCGATGCAATATAAGCACTTAAACATTTCAACTTCACATAATTCATCGTAGATGCTACCAAACTTCTGTAAGCTCAACTTCTCCTGAAAGTACATGCAATTACCTTTCATATGACACCCCACACGACCCTGTACGGCTCGTGTAACTGGAGAAATTTTTGTAAGCAAAGTGCAAGTTTTCGGTTTTTGATCACCTCACACTAGCCACATAACCTTCGAAGAATTTTTTTGAAAGTGGTTTTGGCTGCTGGGGTCGAATACCTTATTGGGCATATATAAAAAAGTCCAATGGAAAATGCGTCTGATTTCAAGATTCTGTTTTTCAAAAGAATCCCTCTTAAAAATACTGGAAGTAACAGTTTTGATAGTTGAATAGTAGATAGTTGCTAGGTGACAGCAAAAAGGTAATGTCATTTGGGACACACTAAATCTGGTACGTTACCGTCAATTCCGTAAATCGAGATTTTTCTCGTCATCATCAAGGACTTAAATCTGAACGTTATCGTTGGCATGTTGGCGTGAAATGATTTATTAATGACTTTAGAAAATATTTGATTTTAACTAAGTATAGCCGCTAATGCGTTCAATAAATATGTTGTAATAACATTGACTGGTCTTCATAAATAAGGTGTTACCTAAATCGTCTCTGTTTTTCGTACGCATAATCTTCTCTAGGCACTTCAACCACATAATATAATGCTCCTCCATGAGATTGTGATGTTTTCATTGATTCTTTATTCACCATGTTTTCTGTTGGTTGTTCGTTTTTCGTTTCGTGTAGTAAAAATATAAATTTTATTCCAAAATCACTAGAGAATTTTCTTCTTTTAAATTAAAAAACAACATCAGCTTTTAAATGAATCATAAAACACTTCGTTGTTTACACTATACTGTCCGTAATGTTTACGTAGAATTTTTTTTTCCTTCTTTATATTCGTCGTGGAGGAGAGAAAAAAAGTTGTTAAATTTTACACATTGCACTATTTTTATATTTACTATTTTTGTATTTATGTTTTTTAAGTTAGCTTTGGTGAACAAATATTAAAATGATAGTAAAATTCGTGTAAATAAAAATTCACTGTTAGTGTTAGCTTAGGACTCATAAAACTTTGTTGCATTTTTAAGACCTACAAATCGTTTGCCTTGTACAGAAAGTAATTTTTTTTTTTGGTAAAACCTTGCAACTTCTCGAATCAACAATTAAATATTTGCCGTCTTACCAATTTTTAGGTCTCTTCGTTTTTACAGTGGGCGTCAGTGAAATATAGACATGCATTTTCTTCAGCAGTTTTCCAGCTCGTCTCCTAATATAAACAAAAGTTCTAACACTTGTTAAAACGGCTAACATAGATACACGCACACGAGGAGTGGTAAAACCGTATCAAAACGTATAGTAAATTCATGCCGGAAATTCACTGCCGTCCCGAAAAAGCAAATTTGTCTAAAAGGTAAGTCAGAAACGTATTCCTTGCACTTTGCAGGTACATAATCATGAAGCATTGATGAACCGTCTCAAATGTTGGATGTAATCCAAGTTATCAAATCAGAAGAAAAATATTAGTAAGCCTTGAATCAGTTTTCACTAATTCATTTTATGCTGTTTTACAATAAAGAATCAATAAAGACGTTTTTCTTAATATCTTGTGTCAATCTTTCGAAGTTTGTACTCAGAATCTAAGAGGTTATGGGCCCAGGAACGCAAGAAAATGGCAGAAAAAGAAGGAAATACAAAACACTTTCAATTCGACGGTACGAATTATAATAACTGGAAGTACCGAATTCGTGCGGTGTTAGACGTTGAAGGATCTAATGGACTACGTTGACGAAGTGGTCACCTTAGATGCAAATGATCGGGACTACCAGAAACATCTGAAGAAGGAGAAAGTTTGGAATATATCAAAGACAAAACGACGGCGAAGGACATCTACGGTACGTTGAAGTCCGTGTTGCCGGTCAATTACTGCTTCGAAAACGATTGAGCACTCTGAAATACGACGGACATAGCGATATGAGTAAGCATCTTCTGGAATTTGACAATATCATACGAGAGCTGAAAGGAATCGGTGCAAAGCTGGAAGAAATAGACGTAATATGCCAACTGCTGCTTACAATGCCACAATCGTATGACTCACTCATCACATCATTGGAAACGCTTCATCCGGAGACACTCAATATCGAATTTGTGAAGAGTCGTTTGCTGGACGAGTATCGGAAGCGAAACGTTAACAAAAGAAATGGAACATTCGATGGTGCAAGCGCTCCGACAGCTATGAATGCTTTTCGATATCAATGTCACAATTGCGGAAAAACGGGTCATAAGAGATGGCAGTGTCCTAGCCCGAACATAAATATACGTACAACGATTTCAATGGATATCGTGAAAATGGAAAGAAATGGCAAAATTCGAGTCCAATAAATGAAAACAGAGCCGGAGCAAAGTTAAGTGAAACTTGTGTAAATCGTTCCGACCTATAATCCGGACGAAACGGAAATTGAAGATCGGAATACGGGAATGGAAATTGGAAATGGAAATGGAAATTGGAAAAGAAATTTGGAAATGGAAACTGGAAATGGAAATTGGAAATGGAACTGGAAATCGGAAATGGAAATGGAAGCTGGAAAAGAAATTTGGAAATGGAAATGGAAATTGAAAATGGAAACTGGAAAAGAAATTTGGAAATGGAAACTGGAAATGGAAATTGGAAATGGAACTGGAAATTGGAAATGGAAATGGAAATTTGAAATTGAAAATGGAAATTGGAAATGGAAATTGGAAATGGAAATTGGAAATGGAAATTGGAAATGGAAATGGAAATGGAAATTGGAAAAGAAATTTGGAAATGGAAACTGGAAATGGAAATTGGAAATGGAACTGGAAATTGGAAATGGAAATGGAAGCTGGAAAAAAAATTTGGAAATGGAAATGTAAATTGAAAATGGAAACTGGAAAAGAAATTTGGAAATGGAAACTGGAAATGGAAATTGGAAATGGAACTGGAAATTGGAAATGGAAATGGAAATGGAAATTGGAAATTGGAAATGGAAATTGGAAATGGAAATGGAAATTGGAAATGGAAATTGGAAATGGAAATGGAAATTGGAAATGGAAATGGAAATTGGAAATGGAAATGGAAATTGGAAAAGAAATTTGGAAATGGAAACTGGAAATGGAAATTGGAAATGGAACTGGAAATTGGAAATGGAAATGGAAGCTGGAAAAGAAATTTGGAAATGGAAATTGGAAATGGAAACTGGAAAAGAAATTTGGAAATGGAAACTGGAAATGGAAATTGGAAATGGAACTGGAAATTGGAAATGGAAATGGAAATGGAAATGGAAATGGAAATTGGAAATTGGAAATGGAAATTGGAAATGGAAATGGAAATTGGAAATGGAAATGAAAACTGGAAAAGAAATTTGGAAATGGAAATTGGAAATGGAAATTGGAAATGGAAATTGGAAATGGAAATTGGAAATGGAAATTGGAAATGGAAATTGGAAATGGAAATTGGAAATGGAAATTGGAAATGGAAATTGGAAATGGAAATTGGAAATGAAAATGGAAACTGGAAAAGAAATTTGGAAATGGAAATGGAAATTGGAAATGGAAACTGGAAATGGAAATTGGAAATATTAGTAAGCCTTGAATCAGTTTTCACTAATTCATTTTATTCTGTTTTAATACATCGATCAATAAAGACTTTTTTCTTAATATCTTGTGTCAATCTTTCCTCAGTCTTTACTCAGAATCTAAGATCAAATTGAAAAACAAGTTATGTGAATCCACAGAAGTTTGATCAGGTATGAGCATCATAATATGTCTGATACGATAGATGTTGATAAAGCGAAGAATCTTGTCAAATTAAAATGATTTTTTGCCACTCCGTTAATATGATTTAATTGAAATCATCTGTTGATCGCATTTATTTTGGATAGTGCTAGAATGGACTGTCTATTACCACGCTATATTGTTATTTCCATCAAAATTTTGATAGCTTCTGGCATGTACAATGTTCGTTATTACTCAATTAGAATATGGTATAGCCACTGAGCTATTACAGACACGCAACACTAATAGCTGAACAATTGAATTCTTGCATAGATTTTTGTTATGCAGTTGAATGTGTTGAATATGCAGTTCCATTCATAAGTCGGTAAATCATTAGTTTCGAATTATAGGTTTCGGTATTAGTCCTCCCGCATTATGTTCGATCTATTTCGAAGGGCCTATTAATAGTAAAAAATTTTTACCGAATTTACTGAAAGTTATCGGTAAATTGAGTAAATATTCGGTAATTTGTGGTGAATGTCCGTAACTGTTGGTCAGTAAATTAGGTAAATAAATTTACCAGAGAGATGATAATATGGCGACTGTGATGTTACCTCTGTCGAAGCGACAGTAGCCATATTATCATCTCTCTGAAATCTACCAATAATAGGTTCCAGCTTGATATTTTCCGGCCTTTGTGCAGCCGGTTATGTAAAAAAAAATTGCAGAGATTCAACAAGTCTACAACATTTCCCTGGGTCATTCTAACGTTTTAGATTTTCTACCAAGGTTGCGTCCGAATTATGCAAGGAAAATGGAATGTAACCTTTAATTTGTGGAAGATGTGGAAAGTGCTATGACGGCAGAGGGCCCACTAAAAAAAAACAGAAACTGATCAGGACGATGTTTTGAAGGTTGTTATAGATGGCATTGGACTGTAAAATATAGAAAAATCGTTTGGCAAAATTGTAAGACTTCTGTCTTCGATCGCACAAATAAATAAACTTTCTCACAATGTTGAACGATTGATTTTTATGTGAACTCATTTGAGCATGATTTTGAACAGCAAAATAAGCTGGAATTTGATCAGATGCATGACAAGCATTATATGTGCAATCTGCATGACGATACAGAATGTGAGAAATGAAATATTGGATTACCGAAAAAGGGTTGATGTGCACAATATTTCTGTCTTTGCACAAGCGATTGAGTTAAATCCGAGGTTAAATCCATCAGACTCACGTCAAATAAAGAAATTGAAAACATTTTTTTTTTGTTTTCATATCCCCCTATCATTCATATACAGCAAACACGGTCACATATTAAACTGTGTTGTTATGATAACATAAAACGCTGTGTCACATCTACTAAAAATTCAGCTCTACAATGTATTCAACTTCATTAACGGCTAAAGGGTGGAGGCGGAATTTAATTCAAGTCAACACAAAATTGGCGGAAATAATGACTTACATCAACCTAACACCAATAAACCATCGTCTAACCAATTTTCTATTCCATTTAATTACTGCACACACATTCCGCATTTTCATTTGATGTTATAAGCAAAGGTCAAGAGTTGAATGAATTACATCCACTTTATTGACGGCACAAGGTGATGAATTTTCGAAATTTGACCTATTGATCCATCGTTATTGTGGGGGCACCGGAGAACAGGAAAAGGTACAGAAACGTTTTTGGTTCGGAATTGTCTTGAGACCATTTTTATGTGCCAGAGAGGCAAATACAGCAAAAGGTGGAAGCACAATAAAATGAAAGAAAAAAAATTGTTCAACAAAAAACGAGATTGGGTCCTGTTACTGTTTTAATCGGCAGACCGGGTATGTAATGTTGTTCAGTTGGGCGTGAATATTGCTCTAGTTTGACATTTTATTAAAACACTTTGTTTAAACAAAATAAACGACACACTTTTCCCAATTGTTCCATTGGAATTAGGCCAACATCACAGTAACATATAGTGCTAAATATACGAAATAACGTACAGCTTATACTCTGTTTCACGGAAAATCAATTTTCACTACTTGTAACACATAATTTTCTATTATATACGTGACATCATGAGAGTTGGAACAATTTTTGGCAATAGTAAAATGTTCCAGTGAGTTGATGTTCCACTTCCTCATTTATAAAAAACCCGGTACACGATTTTGATTTTAATTTTTTCTCTACTACTCTACTCTCTACTCAACTATATATTCGGTTAAACGACAAAAAAAAATCTGAATTTATCTTAGATTCGATCAAACGCACTCCGAAAAATTGAACTCGATAAAGTCAAAAACGCGTTATTTTCGATTTGGGATGTTTATAAGAAAATGTGAATTTTATAAATGGGAAATCACAAAAAAAAACTTCAACATTCCAGCACGCCTTATTTTGACTTATGTTCTATTTTGAGTCGCAATTCGTACTGGCAAGAATCATCTCGTATCGAAATAGGTTTGGTTAAAAATTTTTGCGCTCATCGATGGTAGGAAAATAGGGAAATTCGGTGAGAAATGTATATTTTTATGAGATGATGTTGTTTTTAAGTCGCGAGAAGAAGAACAAAATTTATGTCCGCAACAGAGACATATGGGACGTACACGTTTATTATGTAAAATTATTGAATTGAATGATGTTAAATCATCAACTCGATTTATTTAGCAATAACTTTGACTCATTTTTTTTTTTTCGTAGGACGAATGAAATTGGCAATGAAAAGACATATGAATGAAAGCTTTTGCGCAGTAGGAAAATTTTTGCGAGAATGAAAAACTCTTTGTCTCTCACATTATATCATATATTGCAAGCGGAAAAAAAATTAAATGATTAGGTGTGTTTTGGTGTATACTGTGGTGCTTCCTATATGTGTAATAGTCCGAGTGAAGCTTGCACAATTTTTGTTTTTTGTTTTTTTCTTCGTTAGCGTGGTGAATGTTTTAGTAATGCAATTTGTAAAATTTTCCTCTTATACTGGCAAAACGATGTGTTGATCATAAGAAAGGTATCAACAGATTGATATTGTAGAAATTGATTTTTTTTTTGATTGTCCAGCCCATCTCGATGTCCATGGCTTTCATTGTTTGCATGTAAGAGGCAAAATGCTCCTAACATCGTTGGTTATTTATAAAGCCAGGAAAACAACCACTGTAATTCGAGTGAATTTGTTGATTGCATGAGAAGCAAATTTCAGCAATTACAAGAAATTGGACATAAAGATTGATCTTTGACCGAAACGCATGAAGAGTAAAGTATTTATTTATGGTGGTTTTTGCATAAATATTTTTTGATATTTAATGGGAGCTGATTCACTCTATTGTTGATTTCATGAATGTATTTTGGTGGTTCGAAAATTACGGGAGCTAAACACACAGTAGCTCATGACTAACTTAAGCTAATGAAGTAATAGATTTTGCATTGACCTGCCGAAAAGTCTTAGGTCTTCGGTCTTAGGTAATCACTTTCATACGTGATAATCATTAATATTACTTCCGAAGTTTCAAGTTGTGTATTTGACAAGTGGGGTGTTACAGCCCGACCCGAAGGAAGAGATTCTGTTGATTTCATGAATGTATTTTGGTGGTTCGAAAATTACGGGAGCTAAACACACAGTATCTCATGACTAACTCAAGCTAATGAAGTAATAGATTTTGCATTGACCTGCCGAAAAGTCTTAGGTCTTAGGTCTTAGGTAATCACTTTCATACGTGATAATCATTAATATTACTTCCGAAGTTCCAAGTTGTGTATTTGACAAGTGGGGTGTTACAGCCCGACCCGAAGGAAGGGATTCTTTTGAAAAACAGCCTACCGAAATCGGACGTATTTTCAAGTGGACTTTTTTATATGTCCGTGGAAATGTATTCGAACCTAGAAGCCAAAACCACTTTCAAAAAAATTCTTCGAATTTTCGGCTGATGAAAGTTGATCAAAAACCGAAAACGTGCACTTTTCTTACAAAAATTTTTCCAGTTACACGAGCCGTACATGGCAGGGCTTACTTTAGAGAATTTTAATTCTGAAAATTCCGAAAATTCTGAAAAAGTTCCTAAAAAGTTCAGAAAAATTCTGAAATAATTTTTCGGAATTTTTCAGAACTTTTTCGGAACTTTTTCAGAATTTTCGGAATTTTCAGAATTAAAATTCTCTAAAGTAAGCCCTGGCACATGGTCGTGTCGGGTGTCATTAGAAAGGTAATCACATGTACTATTGAGCCGAATAGGGACTTATTGTGTTTAAAATTCATTGACACTGAAATGTGTGCAGTTAAAGTTTTCAACCGAAGACTTACACTGTTCTTAGTGAAATTTCTCGAGGTACACAAAACGTACATGGTCGTATGGGGTATCATTTGAAAGGTAATTTAATGCAAGTTTTCGGTTTTTGATCACCTTTCACCAGCCACACAAACTTCAAAGAATTTTTTTGAAAGTGGTCTTGGCGTCTAGGGTCGAATACCTTTCTAGGTACTTATATAAAAGTCCACTGGAAAATGCGTCCGATTTTGGTAGGCTGTTTGTCAAAAGAATCTCCCAGCGGATTATCACGTATGAAAGTGATTACCTATTCCGCCACATAAAACAACAATTTCATTTTACCTGACACATACGGATATTCATCTGTTATGGATAACAACGACAAAAATACTGACAAGCTCCTGGTAATATGGTGATTTATGTAAAATGTATGTAAACAAAATTGAAGTACAAGATTTAAAATCAACCGACTAAAAATACATATTTTGATCGATGGAAATAATAGACCCGACAATATTACTGGTCATATGGTCATCAGAAAGAGAATAAAAATTTACAATTAGTGACATCAAAGATTATGTTTTTTCCACAAAGAGTTTCGTAAGAAAAATTCGGTGTCATGTGAATGACTTCAAGAGATTCCAGCTGCTATACAAGTGTATGTACATAGTATGTGATGCAGTTGATAAAGAAAATCCATCATTCTATACTGCAAAATCAGACTATTGCACAACACATTCATTACAAACTCATTTTTCCTTTTCTTTCCTTTTTTTTTGTAAATCGTGCCTTACTCCTGTTTACGATAAAAACCGCTTTAAACTTCCATAGCTAATGCATAAATGATACGATAACCTCTGAGGGTTTTTAACCCCAAAAGAATATGCTTTTGAAAGCAGTACAATGTTTGCTGTTTGTTTACATTTCATCCACATTTTGCAAGCAGTTTTTCTGTGTTTTAAGGTTGAAGGTAAAAAAAAGGAGAAGTATGAACAGTGTTGCGACAACACAAATCACTGGATTAGACACATATATGTATGTACAGTACAACATGTCACACAGAGTCAATTTTAACACAAGTTTGAAAAAGAAAATAAACATAGCTAACGCCGACCCGTACGAAACACCTATTCGTATCAAAAGCCTTTAATGTGAAACTCTTCATTTCTCTCACTTCATTTTCTTCTCTGCTGAAAAACTATTCTCCCTTTAAAATCACTTACATAATCCACTCTTTGCCTTGTTATCATATACAACTAAATTGCCGGAGGCAATATAGACAGCCCCGTACGAAGTCAACTTTCATAAATTCCTATTTAAACAGCTATATACCGCTATATTTACCTATATTTCACTGTAAATAAACATTTCACAGAGGAATATGCTATTATATAACTCTATCTGCCTGTATATAGCTGTGTATAGGTATATATAGATGTCCATATATGGAATGCCTGAAGCACCCCACACACATAACAAATTATTTCCATGTTAACAGAAACTCTCTAAGCATCATTTTTCTCAAGATATTTCTATTTTACTAAAATCCAATATGGCCGCCGGCAGCCATTTTGTTAGGAGACCGGAAATAGTACCGATGCTTTACATTCGTTAATACCTTTCAAACAAAAAAAATTCATGAAATTCGGTCAAAATTTACTCGAGATATTGTCAAAATACACCACGTTCACTGTACTTCCGAGTAGCCAGATAAGAGCTCACTCCAAGAGACCTAGCTCACGCTCCGGAGAACATAATTTCATAAATTTTTTTTCCCTGATTGGTACGGTCAATACCTATCTAATAAAGCTAAAACAGACGAAATATGTTGAAATGTGGCCGACCTACAAGCAAAAACTGCTTGCCGCCCTGTGCCTGTTCCACACCAAGGGGTCTAACTCACGAGTCGGTCATCCGATTTCCATAAACTTTTTTTTTGTCGATCGGTATTGTAAATACCTTTTATTTGACGTATCACTTACAAGTTTAACGTTTAAATGTCCGGAGATATCTTCGAAAAACCGTAAAGCACTTATTGGGCCACAGCTCGGGAGGGGTCGATCCAAAATCACTCATCTTCGAACTTAGCCTGTCTTTTGACATTACCAAACGGGAAAAAAAAGAATTTTCAAAATCGGATGCGTTTTACTCAAGTTATCGTGCAGACAGACAGACGGACAGACGGACAGACGGACAGACGGACATTTTTTTTCGCGGATTTGGCATCTCTAGACAACCACAATAGGTTTCCCCTTACTCAGGGAGTCCAATTCGACGTGTTACAAACGTATGCGTAAACCTATAAGACCCCAGTACTTCGTACGGGTCTAAAAGGAAACGGAAAACAATTCGGTTTTTTACGAGTGAACTTTGTTTCAATTTCCAAAAAAGAAAAGAAAAGCAAAAACAAAAGCAAGAACTAAGGTAACATCATTGGAAACGGTACACGCATAGCAGAAATGTAACGTAAAGGCGGATTGTCCGATCCTGAGGAATTCATCCTTTTTCCAAACGTAACGTAAAGGTTAGTTTGTTCGATCTTAAGGAATTCATCCTATTGAGAAACGTAATGTAAAGGCGGATTGTTCGATACCTTTACGTTACATTTCGTAAAAGAATGAATTCCTAAGGATGGAACAATCCGCCTTTACGTTATATTTCGCAAAAGGACGAATTCCTTAAGATAATCTCTTTATAATACTGTGCCAGTAGTCTTTTCCTTAAAAGAATTTGTACCAAGCACGAGGCGACAGTTTTTTTCCTTTCTGAAGGGGAAGCAAAATTATTATCATGTCAAATAGAAGAGACCGATTTAACCTGTTACAGACTTATATAGCAAAAAGCATGTTCAAAACAAATGAAGTAAAAGATTTCTGAAATCAATCTCTGAAAACATTCGATCAAATGAAGTAATAGATCAGTGTAAATAAATTATTAAACAAAAGAACAGTTAAATCCAACCAAATGTGTGCCGCATTGTGCTTCAGCTGTTTTTCAGCTGGCCTACTCCCAGAAACTCACTGTGTGCACTGTTTAACCGTATGAACGGTTTTAACACTACCACGTGCGACTAATAGTTTCACGTTGTATGGGTGGACAAGCTGTAAAACAGCTGCAGCAAATTACTCACAAATTTGGTTTGGGTTAACTGTAATTGAATTCGTGCTATTTGTCTCTATTGATTGTTTCCCATTGCTATTAATATGCAAAGTGTCTAACCGAACTAAGAAATCACTAGAACTTTATTGGTAAAAAGAAACACCGTCAATATTGATTAACTCACCTGATTTGCCTATCATATGTGGGTGGCACCGCTGTGGCTGTCATTGTACTGTCACTAATATTATTTATATCGTTGGATAAATAATCGGATAACAATGACTGCTCAAAATCGTAAAATCCTAAATTATTATCGGGTGGACTAATTTGTTGAGGTTTACCACTTTGGAAAAATTTGACACGAACTTTAGAACGTTCCAATCTGTAAATTGAGAAATATAATTTTTCGTTAAATCTTTGTTTATTTTATTGATGGCATAGCATTGATGCGGTGTCGCCTATTGTAAAACATTTTATTGATTCTATTGACCTTACAGTAAACGTGTATTATTGACAAACATTTATTGAAGCCCTAATTCGAACATCTTGCAACAGACACCAAGTTATTCAGTTTTATTGGTAAAGGTTATACGGTTACATCAATTATTTAAATTTAAATTGAAAAAGAGCAAAAGTTTATTGGCAGGTTTCATTGATGATTCGTCGTTATTATAGTCGAAAAATAATAATAATAAAGATACTTGTTGAAGGTGTACACAGGGCCGTAGCCGGTACAGTAACGCCGAGTGTTGAGGCACCTTTAACAAAAGTGAACTTTTTCAAACTAACAGACGAACAGGATATTTTACTGTACATAGAAGCAAGCATTGGAACTGGATATCCTTTGAATACACGCAGTAATTCGTAGGAGTGTTGAAGAATCTGTGTTTGTACAGTCAGAGGCAGTGAAATTTCAGCATGAATTTGATACAGCTGCAGCTGTTTTTCAGCTGATCCACACAAACAATCAAAACTGCTTATACGTCTTTATACGGTTTTACCAATATCTTGCTCGTGCCTGTAGCAGCTTCAACCGTTACGGTTGAACCGTATAAACAAGTGAGGATCAGCTGAAAAGCAGTTAAAGCAAATTCATGCTGAAATTTCACTGTCTCTGACTCTACAAAAAACAGATTCTTCAACACTCCTACAAATTATTTTATTCCTCTATTGCTGCGAATACTCAAGAGTTGCAACTGTTAAATTTTAAAATCTATAAATCGTTGGAAGTAACTCAGCAATCTCATAAATTTGTATATAATCGAGTAACCAAGTTCTATTTTGTTGTGTAAGAACTTTTCATTCGTTGAGAATCAGCAGCTCAATAAAGATCATTATTTTGTAATTGTCTTTTATTTCCTGGAGATATTTGGACGTTCCAACATAAATCAGAAAGGGTTTCCAATCCTCATAGGTTTACTGCTAGGTTGTTCGGAATTCTCATTAGTACGCATCCGTTCACAGTACCCCCTTTACGGTTCTGGGTTCTGAGAGCACTGCGCACATTAAAAACTACTAAATATTTAAGTTTTACGATTCATCAAAATTTTTAATTATTTTTTCATGCAACCATTGCCTTGCTGCACAAGTGGAAGTATATCAAACAAACAACATGAACATTGTATGAGTGCACCACGTGATGCACTTGTAAATTCGGTATAAATCACCCTTCCCATATTTTAATTGACTGAAAGTAATTTTTTTTATGAGCAATCACACCAAGAAGATATGGAGCTAAATATAGCCAGTCTACTCAAAGCGGAATAAGAAGAACATTTCAAGAATAAATATTATTTAAAAACAAGGCATCAGAACAGTCGGAGCGTTTGCTGCGACTTAGCCCCGTACGACCCGCAATCCTATTTCGTCCGTAATCATAATACGTCCGTAGCCGTAATACGCCCGGAATCCTAATACGTCTGCAACCCTCTAATGCGTCTGTTACCAAAATGCAAGTCAAGTTGGGCATGGTCAAATTTACTGAAAGTGTTCATTTTAAAATTGCGCTAGCGCAATTACGAAAGCCCGTACGAAGTACCTCTCAAATAAAACCAACAATTTACGACATTATTTTAGAAACCCAAAATTTTTTGAAAACTTTCTATTGGGTATTCAATTATCTCGCAAATGAAACAAAAACTAGGAAAATCGGATGAGATTTACTCGATTTATGTGCAAAAACCACTTAGGGCCGAGTAGCGGCCTTAGTCCAAAGGCCCAAATTTGAAACTTTTTTTGCCATCATTCTATTCGGCATTCAATTATCTCTCAAATAAAACAAAATCTAGCAAAATCGGATGAGATTTACTCGATTTATGTGCAAAAAACACTTAGGGCCGAGTAGCGGCCTTAGTCCAAGGGCCCAAATTTGAAACTTTTTTTGCCATCATTCTATTCGGCATTCAATTATCTCTCAAATAAAACAAAATCTAGCAAAATCGGATGAGATTTACTCGATTTATGTGCAAAAAACACTTAGGGCCGAGTAGCGGCCTTAGTCCAAGGGCCCAAATTTGAAACTTTTTTCGACACGTTCTTTTCGGTATTCAATTACCTTCCATAAAAAAACAAAATCTAGCAAAATCGGATGAGATTTACTCGATTTATGTGCAAAAAACACTTAGGGCCGAGTAGCGGCCTTACTCCAAGGGCCCAAATTTGAAACTTTTTTTGCCATCATTCTATTCGGCATTCAATTATCTCTCAAATAAAACAAAATTTAGCAAAATCGGATGAGATTTACTCGATTTATGTGCAAAAAACACTTAGGGCCGAGTAGCGGCCTTAGTCCAAGGGCCCAAATTTGAAACTTTTTTCGACTCGTTCTTTTCGGTATTCAATTACTTTCCATAAAAAACTAAATTTGGCAAAATCGGATGAGATCTACTCGATTGATGTGGAAAAAACACTTAGGGCCGAGGAACGACCTTTGAGCCCTCCTAACAAGCTCGCGTTGCATCCTACACAAAAACAATGATCAGCAACTTTGTTCTACTCGTCAATACCTTTCATTTGATATATCACAAGCAGCTATTGCGTGCGTATTTCGGTAGATATCGTCGAGAGACTGAAAAATACCTAGCTCTGGAAGGGCCGACCCCACCATGCCCATTTTCGAACTTGACCTTACTTTTGTCGATACCAATCGGGAAAAAAAAAATTTTGAAAAAAGGTTGTGATTTGCTCAAGCTAGAGGGGTCACAGACGGACGGACGGACGGACATTTTTTTTATTGCGGATTCGTCATCTATGAACATAACCAAATGCTTTGCCCTAACTGTCTGCTTCCAATTCGACGTTTTACAAACGGCATATTAATCTTATAAGCCCCCAGCACTTCGTACGGGGCTAAAAAATGTTCGCTTTGATCCACCTGTTCACAGTACTTTATCAATTCGTTTTTGTTTCCCCGTTGAAATGATGCACACTGTATACAAAAATGTAATGAAAATTACTTTTGCATGAAGCATTTACACACGAACGTGTCTGTGAAACATAAACAATTGTGCTGTTTATTCGTATTCATATTATTATTATTATTGGTCGTTCTAGCCGCATATATTAATTTTATTACTTGTTCGCACTCTAAGACAAGATGACGGCATTTTGTAACGAGATGATGTCATGTCGAACACATTTTTCTCGAACAACACAGACGTGTAATATGGAATCATTGCTATGCATAAAATGACCAAATTAATTAACTGAATCGCTTAAAATTGGTGTTCCGAGCGATGCAAAATAACGGGTCAACCGAATTCGGAATAGGTATGAAACCATTCGCGGATTGGTAAAAGCAAAGTGATAATTTCCTTTTTCTTTTTCGAACCATAGAATTGTGAACATAGACGGACACAAACCAAAAAAAAAATAAAAGACTCAAAGGAGGTCATTTAAGCTATATGCTAATCGCATTATATGGCTAGTAATTTCTATGTACAATATAAAATGAACTTGACTATATACAGTCTTAGTATCACATTGACCATATAGAAATAGATACAATCGAATGTTTTTTTTTTGTATTAATTTCAATTCATTCATTCTATCATTCATGGTAATTCAGTGTAATGAATAGAACAGAATACGTAACAATAGTTTGCTACTATAGGAGTGACCAATTTAATTTGCCAGAAATAAAAATCTCATAAAGCGATTTAGTTTAACTTTGCCCATCCATAATTATATAAATTGATGAGAACAGTAGTGTGGGTTATGCTATGATGATGATGATTGCGCGACTATGAAAGCCTTTAATTAAAAAATTAACTGCTTCTGGATTTCTGTATAGCGATAAATCTGTGATTTTGTGGATAAGTAATTAACAACCGTCTTTATAACGTTTAGCACTTAAGCACTTAAGCAAATAAACAAATTAATAATTCGAACAGAAATTATTTTCGTTATCTATGTGCGGCAATTATCGAAAATTCATTCATGGTTTGTTTTCCATTGAGGAAATCATAATTTTCAATAAACTGCCTACAACCATTTTACGATCAACATTGTTGAATGATACAAACGATTTCTCTTCGAAAATTGTTTTTGTAAATATGTTCGAATATTCAAGTATGTTCAAGCAGGTGGTAAACCATGAATTTTATGTTCTCTTCCCTAGCCCAATCCAAAGTATCTACACAATTGGTTTTCCAACCAAGAAACACATTCGAACCAATGAAATCCTAAAAAGTGATTCGAGGGATTCTTTTGAGATCGGACGCATTTTCCAACCTTAGAGGCCAAAACCAATTTCAAAAAAATTCGACGAAGCTTGCGTGGTGAGCGTGAAATGATCAAAAGCCGAAAGCATGCAATTTTCTTACGGAAATTTCTACAGTTACACGAACCGTATAGAGTCGTGTTGGGTATCATTAGAAAGGTAATTGCATGTACTTCCAGGGCAAGTAAGATCTAAGAACCGAAAAAGACTGAAGTCTTACACTTTTCTTACAGAAATTTCTTGACACGATACATGATCGTGTGGGGTATCATTAAAAGGGAAATTTTATGCTGTTTTAGGGCAAGTAGTGTTACGGCAGTTTGGTAGCATCTCCGATGAAATATGAGAAATTAAACATATTAACTTCTAATTTACATGATTAAGGATAAAAATATGGAAAGTGGAGTTTTCGTGTGAATTTAGTTGATCCGTGGCGTAGCCAAGGTCATTAAACAGTCGAAAACCCCGAAATATGTGATATAATTTACATGTCAAAAGAAGTGCTTGAAACATAAAAAGTAAGGTTTTCGACGCATGTAAAGATATGTTTTAATGAGTGCTGTCCAGATGCTGTCTCAGCTGTAGAGCCTCCGGAAAGAAGGACAAAATCTGTATTTTGGCAGCAACTTTTTTTCCAACACTTCTGTGGGCTTGCAGCACAAAAGTACTGGGTTCATTTATATGTGGAACGATAGCGGGTGAGGCCAGCTACAACACCCCATACTCAGTTTCTTGGAACAACGAAGCTGCAGAGAAGGCGGATTCTCCGAACATTCACTACATTTGTAGTCGTAACTCTCGTGGATCTACTCGCACCAAGCGGTGCGTATACTCTACCTGTAGGTCTTTCCAAGGCCGGCATTCGTACATACAACATTACAACAATTTAAAATCATTTTTTCTTGAGTTATTGTCGAAAAACTGTTTTCGGTATCGTCTAACATGTCTTCACTTTTGAACGCTTTTCACAGAAAACAATTTTTAGACCCGTACGAAGTACTGGGGTCTTATAGGTTTACGCATACGTTTGTAACACGTCGAATTGGACTCCCTGAGTAAGGGGAAACCTATTGTGGTTGTCTAGAGATGCCAAATCCGCGAAAAAAAAATGTCTGTCCGTCTGTCCGTCTGTCTGTCTATCTGCACGATAACTTGAGTAAAACGCATCCGATTTTGAAAATTCTTTTTTTTCCCGTTTGGTAATGTCAAAAGACAGGCTAAGTTCGAAGATGAGTGATTTTGGATCGACCCCTCCCGAGCTGTGGCCCAATAAGTGCTTTACGGTTTTTCGAAGATATCTCCGGACATTTAAACGTTAAACTTGTAAGTGATACGTCAAATAAAAGGTATTTACAATACCGATCGACAAAAAAAACGTTTATGGAAATCGGATGACCGACTCGTGAGTTAGACCCCTTGGTGTGGAACAGGCACAGGGCGGCAAGCAGTTTTTGCTTGTAGGTCGGCCACATTTGAACATATTTCGTCTGTTTTAGCTTTATTAGATAGGTATTGACCGTACCAATCAGGGAAATTTTTTTTAATGAAATTATGTTCTCCGGAGCGTGAGCTAGGTCTCTTGGAGTGAGCTCTTATCTGGCTACTCGGAAGTACAGTGAACGTGGTGTATTTTGACAATATCTCGAGTAAATTTTGACCGAATTTCATGAATTTTTTTTTGTTTGAAAGGTATTAACAAATGTAAAGCGTCGGTACTATTTCCGGTCTAATAACAAAATGGCTGCCGGCGGCCATATTGGATTTTAGTAAAATAGAAATATCTTGGGAAAAATGATATTAAGAGAGTTTCTGTTAACATGGAAATAATTTGTTATGTGTGTGGGGTGTTTCAGGCATTCCATATACGGACATCTATATATACCTATATACAGCTATATTGAGCTATATACAGGCATATAGAGCTATATAATAGCATATTACTCTGTGAAATGTTTATTTACAGTGAAATATAGGTAAATATAGCGGTATATAGCTGTTTAAATAGGAATTTATGAAATTTGACTTCGTACGGGGCTGTCTATATTGCCTCCGGCAATTTAGTTGTATATGATAACAAGGCAAAGAGTGGATAATGTAAGTGTTTTTAAAGGGAGAATAGTTTTTCAGCAGAGAAGAAAATGAAGTAAGAGAAATGAAGAGTTTCACATTAAAGGCTTTTGATACGAATAGGTGTTTCGTACGGGTCGGCGTTAGCTATGTTTTTTTAGAAAAAGTGAAAGATACGTCTTTCTTAGAATTGAAAGACGAATCCAACAAGCTATCACTCATTAAAACCGGAGACCCCTTGTTCCCCAATTACCTGAAGATTTGGCGAGATCACTCTTAACTACAAAACAAAGCATTCTTTACAACTCGAGGGCTGTAAAATAATATATGACGAAGTTTCCTCTAAAGAAAGGTGTTTCATGTTTCTGATACCCCAAATCTTTCTAAGACGGGAAGCATAATCGTACAGTCTGTTGCTTCTAACTAATTATTTTGATTGAAGATCGAGTGTTTTTTAATTTTTTATTTCTAATTATAAATTTGTTTAAGCCAGCACTATCTTCACCGCTTATACTGATAGTAGTGTTTCGAATAGATATCTTCGTTTTTTTATCGCTGTTCCAATGTCAACGTATTTTGCAGATAAATCGATAGTTTCCAAAAAAAACTGTACGCCTTATTGTAAAAGTACAGCGATTGTGTTTTCTTGAAACGAAAAATTGTTGGATCAGCATACGAAACAAAAATCAAAGAGAGAAATGGCACAAAACATTAGTTAATTTAGGTTCGATGTTCTCGCCCGTCCAATTTGCTGTTTCATGACAAAATAGACATCAATCATACTGTCATTTCCAAGACGGAAAAATGAAGAAACTGACAATGATACGATTAGAAATTACGGCAAAGAATAACAATTAAGAAATTACATTTTAAAAGTTGTGAACTCGTTTTTCATTTCACTTTTTTATGGTTCTTATGACCGACCAAACGATTAACCCAATGACGTGCTAAGCAGTTCGTTCCTTATCAGATCGTAACAATTTTTTTTTTAAATGTGTTACATCCTAATCCACATATTCGATTAGTTTAATATCTAAAAATAAGTCCAATTTTATCACACCGGAAAGGTATTATTTCCACATAGACTCATATATTGGTACAACACACATTCCGATGGTTATACAATGATGTTTACATTTTATTATAAATATATCGAAAAAATACAACATTAAACAGTTATTTTAACCTTGGAGTTCAAACATAGACAAAAATCACGAAAATATTCTTTGTAACTTGTTGTTTATACACTTTGAACGAAATGACGTCTAATGTATAAGTATATTTGCTTATACCGATCCGATCTTCTAAGACTTTTCATTCGTTCTTTTTTTTTAAATCTTTAGATCAATAGCAAAGCCAAGCCAATCGTTTGTATGATCTCACTGTATAATAATTAATCGACTGAGTAGAATGAGCTAAGAGCACGTATAACTCAAACAATATAGAATTGGATAGAATGGAGTTTTTTCGTTAGCGGTATGAATCTTCGCCGTGAGGGAAACTGTGTACACAAAATTAATTAAATAAAAAAAAAATCGAAAATCAAAGAATTTTTATGGCGAACCCATTCAAAAGATGTTAAAAGAAATTTGAAAACTCTTTTCTTATTCAAACTTTTTTTTTTGTGTGTTTTTATGAATGTAACTCCCGAAAAGAAATTAAAATTTTGGCAATTGTCCAAGTGATGTTGTTTTGATAATGGCCAACAAAAATAGATTTTGATTTTCTTGTCGGTGATTTGGACTTGAATTGATCTATGAACTGATTATGAAAAGGTGAACGCTTTTGTGAATAGATGCAACACACAAGGGACTCACATGTGCATCGAAATAATTTATAAGTTTTTTGACCGGTCCAAATGAGTGTTTTGGTTTATGTTTTTGAAGTGACGATTCGCACACGTGGGCGAATAGCTCGTAGAGGACAAGTCGCACAATCGGCCGAGTAGCATCGTCCTTTTGACTCATTGATATTTGTCAATATACGACACTTTCCGACATTTTACTTTCCAAGACTCCAAGCCTTTACAAGCTCCTCACACAAGAGCCTGGATTGTTGATGTTAGGCTATCGATTGATCTCTTCAAAAACTATTCTAAATCCCAACAAAAATCTCTTCGAGAAAAGTGTGACGCAGTCTTTGAAGTACAATTTCTAAAATGAATGATATCGCTACAGTTGACGCTTTCAGCTTCGTTACGCAAAAATTAAATTTTACACCCAACTAGTTCAAACAAGCTGGCCTAGTTTTTCTCATCATCTGCCAAATAATTTTTACCAAAAAAAAAAATTGACTGGAAACAACCAAAATTTTACCAAAAAAATGTGTGTCGCATGTGGCAGATAAATTTTCTTGCTGGTCTGTTCGTGAACATTTGCCACTTTGTGACGCAGATTTTTTTCGCGTTGATTGACGAAAATCGAAAATTTGACGAAATTCGAAATTTGACGAAAATCGAAAATTTGGCGAAAGTTAAAAATTTGACGAAAATTAAAAATTTGACGAAAATCAAAAATTTGACGAAAATCGAAAATCTTGACGAAATTTGAAAATTTGACGAAATTTGAAAATTTGACGAAAATCGAAAATTTGACGAAAATCGAAAATTTGACGAAAATCGAAAATTTGACGAAAATTGAAAATTTGACGAAAATCGAAAATTTGACGAAAATCGAAAATCTTGACGAAATTCGAAAATTTGACAAAATTCGACGAAATTCGAAAATTTGACGAAGAAAGTAATTCTCTATCTGCCACCATTCAAGAAATATCTCCAAAACCTAATTGGCCCACCCATTTCCAACTTTCGACATTTTTCACATATGCCCCTCTGTTCTACTCGTAAAACTCTGAGACTTTGCCGAAGAAAGTAACCCTCTATCTGCCACCATTCAAGAAATACCTCTAAAAACATAATTGACCCACCCATTTCCAACTTTCGACATTTTTCACATATGCCCCTCTGTTCTACTCGTAAAACTCTGAGACTTTGCCGAAGAAAGTTATTCTCTATCTCTCATAAACCAAAAAAATATTAGTCCTTTCATCCTACGCTCGAGTAGCTCAAAATTTGGTCACTCTAATCACTCTAGCTCAAACGAATCTGCCCCGATTTTTTAAATTATTTTTTTGTTCGAATCGTGTTACGAATACCTTTCATTTGATGGGTCTCACGCCTCTGTAGGTTTCAATACAGCTAAGCTACAGCCGAAAACGCGTTCCCGACCCTCGAAAACCACACTCAGAAACCACTTCGAGGCCAATAAAACAAAATTCTGGCTTTTCCTGGGGTAATGGCGTATCACAATTTCATTTTTGTGCCCACCCTGAGGTTCCTGCAAAATTTCATGGAGATTGGCTGACTAGTTTCCGAGATCGACCGTCGATAGATAGACAGATAGACAGATAGACAGATAGATAGATAGAAACATACAGAGTAAGTTGAAAGATTTTGATTGTTTGGAAAACGTTAATTTGGTGCATTTTCTATGAAAATGACCAACTTCAAAACGATGTATCTCCGGCAATTTTAAAGTTACATAGTCGAGTGATAGCTCGTTTTGCTCGTATTTGAAGCGCGAATAAGATAGAATAGGATTTGTGGTGATACAGGCCAAAGGAAAGAATCTTAAATTCTCGCCTATATATAGTTGCCGCGTCTCAACAAATTTTCTTCGTTCTTTTTTTGGAAGTTAGACTGCGTCAAGTCCTCCGCTAACGCTCCGGACATGATTCTGAACCGTGCATTATGAACTCATCATATATGAGGTGGCGAAAGCATTCAAACAAATTTGATCCGCAGAACCATAATTTCTGCAATCAAATCAACGTTACACAGACACATATGTTGACTTCACCTATAACCCATATTATAACAGAGTAACAATAAGTTATGCAATTTCTCACCATCTATTCAAAAGAAAAATAAAAACTTGGTCATTATTCTCGTCGTCACAAGAGAAATCTGAAATGTGCCGGTAAAATAATCCAATTAAATGACAAACACAATGGAACAGCTAGATGAAACCAAGTTGAATGTGCCGGTTATGGTAGTAATTTCTCAAGTTTTTTCTTTCTTCTTCTTTTTTTTCATTTGCTTTATGGAATGTTGAAGATAATGTGGAGTAACTTGAATGCATAACGCCGAGCGGTGTGTTTACGTAAGATGTTTACCTGCATAATTATTACGTTTTCTTGTGTACTTTAGAGACGAGACTTTAGGCAAATCACAACAGTTATTATTGAGCAAAATTAACTTGTCGTTAGCCGATTAAATTACCATGCGTTCCGTAATAAATATTCTTATGACGGTCAAACTGCTCTATATTGGAACAACAGGTTATCGTTCGCATAATGTTCAGCCATTCCTAAATGTATTCATTTGTCTGATCTACTTGACCTGCAATCATGAGTCTAGTCTCTTACGAGGTCTCTAAGATTATATCGCAACTTTTTTAGTTATCAGTTAGCAGTAAAATTACAACTGAAAATCTTTCTGTTGTGGAGCTGTGAGTGTCAAAGATACGGGTGAAATCGATTCGAATCATTCCGTACGAGATATCAAAGTTAAGGTAACGTAAAATATGTATTTCAGAGCCTAATATTTGGGAATCGTTTTTGAGAATTTTGGGAATTTAGGGAATTTTTGGGAATTTAGGGAATTTTTGGGAATTTAGGGAATTTTTGGGAATTTCGGGAATTAATTCCCAAAAATTCCCTAAAATTCCCAAAAAATTTCTTTTCTTTGCATTTTTATAATTAAATGCTCGTAAAAGATCAGGAAAAGTTCAAAAACCTTTAAAAACTACACTGATAAAAAAATTTCGTCAACATACGTCCAGTATGTATGAAATGGCTGGCAGACAGCTTCATTTCTGCCTTACTTCGGATATGTATATTCCAACGTCTGGCAAGTATATCGTACATGTTCGACGTAGAAACATACGAGTGACAAGAATAGTCACGAGCAGTACGTATGACTATACGTCGGACATGTACGATATACATGTCAGACGTTGGATATACATGTCAGACGTTGGAATATACATATCCGACGTAAGGCAGAAATGAAGCTGTCTGCCAGCCATTTCATACATACTGGACGTAAATTTTTTTATCAGTGTATGAACAAGCAAAAAAAAGGATTTTTTTTGAATTTTAGTGAACCTTTGAGAATTGGTTCCCAAATATTATGCTCTGAAGGATATAATTCTTGTCGATGTACTCGCACCAGCCAGGGCGTATACTCTACTTGTAGGTCTCTCCAAAACCGACATTAGTACAACACTACAATAATTTAAGAGCAATCTTCACTCCGACCCCCTATGAAATACATTTTTGATGATAACTTTTTATTCGAATTATTTTTGAAAAAAGTGGCCTCATCGTTTGGTGCCAGAACATATAAGGTTTCGATAGCCACTGGAATTGTCCAGATTGATGTAGTGTACTGAGAAAAAGCTCAAAACTCCTAAAATTTGTGTTTTTTGTGATATTTTTTGGACTTTTAAGTTTTCTCGGCGTAGACTGCATCAATTTTGACAATAAACCGCGAGCGTTAGTCCATATTATTTTACTTCAATGAACACACTGAAAATGTATATTGATATTGGAAAAGTGGAATTTGAAATTCTTAATTTCAGTTTAAAAAGCCGCTCCAATTTTCAAAAAATCTCGCGCTTGAAAAAAATAAAACAATTTTGTGACTTAACAAATTGGGGTGTTTTATTTGTTGACAGTTTGTTTTAATTGTGATCACCGAGATAACCAAAAAACCAACACTAACAAACAACATATTCCTGTCAGCTGACAGATACCTAATATCCCATTTCGATTCTTTAGAGTTTCCGTACGTGAGCTCATCATGGCAGTGATTTTTTTAATTAAATTCTATAAAAAAATATAAAAAGTTTTTATAACAAAACTAAACTTTTATTAAAAAAGGCTCGCGGTTTATTCTGGTTGTTATCAAAACTTTATATGTTGTGGCACCAAACGATGAAACCACTTTTTTCAAAAAATATTCTAATAAGAAGTTATCATCGAAAATGTTTTTCATAGAAGGTCGGAGTGTAGACTGCTCTTAAAATAATTATTTTTGAGTTATAGCCGCAAAAAGGTTTTCGGTACCCTCTGACATGCTTTCACCTTTGAACACTTTAACCGAAAATTTAAAAAAATGTTCGAAAAAAATGAAAGATACGATTTTCTAGTATTGAAGACGAATCTATCACTCCTTAAAATCGGAGACCACTTGTTCCCCTATCACCTATCACCTATCACCTCCAGTTTTGGCGATATGCCGCATAAGCTCAATCTACTGAATATATTATATTCAATATGTTCTGAAATATTTGTTGTTTTTTTTGGGAATTTTTGAGAATTTAGGGAATATTTGGGAATTTAGGGAATTTTTGGGAATTTTTGAGAATTTTAGGGAATTTTGGGAATTTAGAGAATTAATACCCAAATATTAGGCTCTGATGTATTTGTAATGCTGAATTAAATGGAGTGGTTTGAAGTCGATGGAACCTACGATTCCACGACAGTAGCTACTCCGAAAAAGTAGTCAAACTATTAGTACGTCTGTTCTTCTTAAAATACCCAGAAAAAGATTGTTTTGATTTAACCATCCAATACTACGCTAAACAGAGGATGTGCCTATTCTTGGAAAATTGAAAATTTCTAAAATTTCCCAAAATTTCCCAAAATTGGTTAACAATTTTTAGGCAAATCTAAGCAAATTTTGGAAAATCTTAACAAATTCAGCAAATCAGTTAACCAAAAATAGCCCCTGGCTGACACCGGCTCAACTTAAATCTGCACCATTTCACAACCACATACCAAATGTTCTCAAATAATTCATCTTTTGCCCGTTCTCTTTACGTAACCCCATATTCGTGCCACTCCCAATGTAGAACACACTTCTAATTCAACAATGTTGAAGCATTTTGTCGTCGCCGTCATAATAATAATTACTGAAGCAAGTGCATTTTTGTTTTCCAACTAAACAAAATAACATAAAATAAAATCCTCACGACACAATAATTTTTTATTGTTGTCATTTTAAGAGTAATATCCGGTAATTTATGGTTGTGGAAAGTTAAAACACATATACAACCAACAGTGTGCATACGGAGAGTTCACAAATATTTTTCTATCCACCACACATGGAAACGTAAAGCATTTTTCTTTCTTTTATTTTTAAATATTTCAATTAATAGACGTTATGAACCCATAAGTGATTGATGAAAGACGCCTTTCTTTACAAATGTATTCGTACTACTGTTTTTAAGTTAAACTGTGTTGTTCCCTACCAACATACAGCCGACATCATCTGTATGTCGGATTATAATAAAAAAAAATTTTTTTGATTAATGGTTCAGTACACTTAGTTGATATGTTATGTTGATTGTAAGAATTATATGAACGGCAAAAGGGAATGTTAAATTACTCTTTTACGGGATTATTGTCATATCGAAGGCAGATAGCCATAAATGTGCTGAATGGAAAAGAAGGAGAAGGAAAGAAATAAAAATTTATTAATCAGACAATTCAATCACGTTGCGTTGAAACCCCAAAACGATACAATTAATCTTTGTATTTGGTCATGTGCTAATATTTCAAACAAAATATGCACAAAAATATGAAAAGGGAATTTTCCGGAGGAAGCCAGACATGATAGCACACGTGAAAGTAATTCCAAAGTTCAAATTCATCAAACCATAAAATTCTTCCAGTAAAATTTGACGAAACTAGGTCCCACCTTTTGGGCGGGTCAGGTCCCTTGACTGACAATTTTTTCAATATATTTTTTGACCAATTTCATTGTTGAACTTCCGAAGCATCACTGATACAAATGCCTACATTTAACATATCGATTACTCTAAACATTACAACGAAATGTGACAGGAAAAGTTTTTCAAATAAACCTTCGAAGACCGAATGATCTTTGAGTTCTCATTTTTCTTATAAATTTGCAGCAAGATTTTCAATCAACCACAAATCGTAAATAAAATGCGACTCGTGTGAATACGGCCCTCGCTTCGCTCTGGCCGCAAACTTCCCACTCGTATAAGCTATCTATTATTCTGTTTGATTGCCATTTTGTCATATTTAATCAGAGTAGATGCGAAGTTTTACAAATGTGGAACGATGAGAGGACTCTTTCACTTTGGTAAAAAATTTGAAAAAAAACCGATAGATGTTCTTCTCTTACAGTTTTGTACAAAAAGGAAGTCCCCCGGTATTTTACAAAACCGTCACTCGTGAATAAAATGTGGATGGTAATAAACGACCGATAAATTAATTTAATTTTTTTTGACGTTTCTTCACTTTTGTCGATTCAGAAAACGACAAAAGTGAGGAATCGACAAAACGTCTTTAAGTTACATTTCGTAGAAGGATGAATTTCCCTAGGAACGAACAAAACGTCTTTAATTTACATTTTGTAAAAGGATGAATTCGCTAGGAACGACCCGCCTTTGCTTTATATTTCCAAAATCGACAAAGAGTGAACGAAAGCATTTTTTTTTTACTTTTTACTGATTTACTGAAGAGGTGCCAGCGACATGTACCACATTTCTATCGGTATTTTATTATTTTTATCGGTAAAATTGAATTTTTCTATTGGTCGAATATAATATCCCATAAAATTATTAAGACTCGTGAGAATTACGGCCCTCGCTTCGCTCTGGCCGCAAACTTCACACTCGTATGGGAGTTGTAACATATTTTGTTTGATTGTTGGAATAATGAATTTAAAAAAAATATTCAGAAATTTGTTGAGAATGACTTATCTTATATTGCCTACAAAGAATGATGGTTACATCTACGTTTTTCATAAAATTTTCTACACTTTTCAATCATAGTGTGCTCATGACATTTTTCTGCCGTAAGACCTTGAGTAAAAAAAACATCTTTCTTTGGTAGTAGACGCATTAAATTTGTTAGTCAACTATCAAGTTGTTAGTCAACTGTCAAATTTGATAGTCAACTATCAAGTTGTTAGTCAACTATCAAGTTGTTAGTCAACTATCAAGTTTTTAGTCAACTTGATAGTTAACTAACAACTTGATAGTTGACTATCAAATTTGATAGTCAACTATCAACTTGATAGTCAACTATTAAATTGTTAGCAGTTCACTAACAAGAAATGTTTACCGGTTACCGCTGGGCATGTAGTGCCGAAATTTTTCTTTCTACTTGTATCATGCACATTATCGAAAACATATTTATACGATTTACACACACTACGCAACAAAAACAAATTTCATCAAAGTAATCTTTTTCGATTGAGGCTATAATCAACAGTGTAAAATCCTGTTTTTCTGGGATAGCTTCCAGATCCTTCGTCCCACATAGCTCATCTTCGAACTTAGCCTCGGTATTTTACTTCCACAAATTAAAAAAAAAGAATCATCCAAATTGGTTAAAAATTACTCAAGTTATCGTGCCCTCAACGATTTTTTGTTACCCACATTTAACGTTTTTCATAGCATTTCATTCATTTTCAATCATAGTGAACTTTTTTGTTACCCACATATTTCGGTATTTTCTGGTGTAAGACCCTGACTTTCAGTCAAGGGAATAAAAAAATCTTTTCTAAATAAAGAAATTACTCGATTACGTCATGAACTTAAAAAAAAAAAAAACTTGAAAATATACTTATAAACAGGCACATGAAATTAAATGGTTATCTTATCTTAATTAGAACAGACACGGTCAATGCATAAGTGTGAAGAAGATATTCCAATTCAAATTAGTACAACGAAACCACCTAGTATTCAACCACGAGCTTGTATATCAATGTATATAATTTAAACAAATTGGAAAACAAATTTGAAATGAAAAAAGATGACATAATGCACATAATATCGTACCCAGTATACCCATACAATAATAAAAGTGCAAAATTAATGCAAATAATAATAATAAAACGAGCCGTCAGAACAGTCGGAGCGTTTGCTGCGACTGAGCCCCGTACGAACCCGTACATCTATTGCGCACGTGACCCTAGTGCGTCTGTCACCCTAGTTGAAGTTAAATTATTATGAAATGTGTACATCTTATAAATTGCGCATAGCGCAATTACGAAGCCCCGTACGACGTTCCTTTCAAATAAAATGTAACACAAATTTCAAGTTGACCTAAAATTTTAATTTATTGAGAGGCCTAAGGCCTAGTTACGGCCCTAGTCCAACGACCCAAATTTAATTTTTTTTCAACATCATTATATTCTGCCTTCGATTACCTTTCAAATGAAACAAAATTTAGGAAAATCGGACGAAATTTACTCGAGATATATGCAAAATACACTTAGGGCCGTGTAGCGGGCTTAGTCCAAGGACCCAAATTTAATTTTTTTTTCCAACAACATTCTATTTGGTGTTCGATTACCTTTCAAATGAAACAAAATTTAGGAAAATCGGATCAAATTTACTCGAGTTATATGCAAAATACACTTAGGGCCGAGGAGCGGCCTCAGTCCAAGGACCCAAATTTAATTTTTTTCAACAACATTCTATTCCTCGTTCGATTACTTTTCAAATGAAACAAAAATTAGGAAAATCGGATCAAATTTACTCAAGTTATATGCAAAATACACTTAGGGCCGAGGAGCGGCCTCAGTCCAAGGACCTAATTTTCAAACATTTTTCTCACCACATTCTATTCGGTATTCAATTACCTTTCATATAAGACAAAAATTAGCAAAATTGGATGAGATTTACTCGATTTATATGCAAAATACACTTAGGGCCGAGGAGCGGCCTCAGTCAAAGGACCCAAATTTCAAACATTTTTCCCACCACATTCTATTCGGGCTTCGATTACCTTTCATATTAGACAAAAACTAGCAAAATTGGATGAGATTTACTCGATTTATATGCAAAATACACTTAGGGCCGAGGAGCGGCCTCAGTCAAAGGACCCAAATTTAAAACGTTCTTCGCCACATTATATTCGGGCTTCGATTATTTTTCAAATGAAACAAAAATCACGAAAAAAGGATGAAATTTACTCGAGTTATATGCAAAATACACTTAGGGCCGAGTAGCCTTTCACTTCTAGGGCCCTAACTCACGGGCCATTCACCCGATTTTAATAAACTGTTTTTTCCTGGATCGGTATCAACATTGCCGTTTCATTTACATTTCCAACGTTTTTTTTGCCGTAAATATCCCCAAAAGACCTTAAAGCACTTAGGCGGCCCTAACTCGCGAAGGGCCGACCTAAATATGCCCATCTTCGAACTTAGCCTCACTATTTTGACTATCTTTCAGGGAAAAAAAAAATGTTGAAATCGGATTTGATTTACTCAAGATATCGACGTGACGGACAGACGGCCCAAATTTTTATTGCGGATTCGTCATCTATAAACATAGGCAAACACTTTGCCCTTACCGTCTGCTTCGAATTCCATCAATTACACACGGCATCGTAATCCTATAAGCCCCTTCGTACTTCGTACGGGGCTAAAAATATGTAAAAATAGCCTACGCGCGATAGGTATGCATATTCAATGGATTTTAATGAATTTATTTTATGTCATATCAATCAGTAAATTCATTACAACAATTAATTTATTCCATAAAAAAGTAATTGTTCAGCGTTGTTGTGATGGCACGAAAGCTTTTATATGCGGTGGTGCCTTATTGTTTTTGTTTTTTTTTTTGATTGCCTGGAAAGGATTTATTTGCTTTACCGCTTTAATTTATTGAAATTGAATTGTAAACAAGTCCTGAGCTACGATCAAACATCATGCACGAAACTGAAATATTTTTTTGCTGACTGAATTCCCCAATCAGTTTAATTGTTTATCGAATATAGTCGTACTAGTTGAGCCAATGTGTACATTTTTGTGTATGTTTTGTTCGACTGTAATGCATATTTCCAGTCGGCTTGTCATTGAACGAAATTTTTATTAAAAATGGAAATTAATTTACAAAATAACTTTCAACCTTTGAATGACTAATGTAGGATCCAAAATAGCTATTTTACTAACACATTAGTAAATGGGGTTGTTTTGCACACTAGACGTGATATTGCCGATACGAGCGAAGCGAGTTCGACAACACATCGTGTGCGGAAAACAACTCCATTTTCTAATGTGTTAGTAACAACATTTTACCTATTGTAATGTCAAAATCACAACAAAAAACAAATTAGAAAATTAATCAAACAGAAACATCGAAACGCCATGACACAATCATATATTTCACCTGGAAGAAGTCAATACCGATATCGATTGTGATGGCTCATACAGGTATTCACTGTCTATACTCAAAATACCGACTCTATCGGTATCGTAAAAACTGTACGGTTACTTCGACAAATTCCTAAGATAAAAGACCTAACCGTGTGCCCTCGTATAAACAAATATTGACATTTTCCGTGCGCAAATGAACAACTATCGAAATAATTGAGTTACAAACAATTTTTTTTTTTTTTTTTTATCGATGGAGAACCTAATTATAAGACACTTTGTCTCGTATCATATGCCAAAAAAAGTAAAAACTTTTTTTATAAATCATTTTGAAAGTCACTGAAACCACGAAAATTCGAATAGAAATGCAGTATGTCATCAAAAATTTTTGTATTTCGATTCGAATTTTCGTGTTTTCAGTGACTTTCAAAATGATTTATAAAAAAAGTTTTAACTTTTTTTGGCATATGATACGAGACAAAGTGTCTTATAATTAGGTTCTCCATCGATAAAAAAAAAAATTGTTTGTAACTCCATTCGTGCATAAATTTACAGTAAATAAATACCATGCTCAAAAGTACTGTGTTAATGTACCAAAATCTGGTAACTTTTTATAAATATTTTGACATAACAGTAGATAAATGGCTATTTTATCGCCTGCGTTGCAGGGGCTATTTAGTTGAATTAATTCGCCAAAATTCGTCGAAATTCGCCAAAATTCGTCGAAATTCGCCGAAATTCTCCCAAATTAAAAAATTCAAATTTTGAAAATTTTCTTCCAAATTTATGTTTTTCGAAATATTTTGCTAGTTTTGTGATATAGCATAACAAAAATATGCAAGAATCTACCAAATTCACAAATATATGTAAAATTCACAAAATTAGGACATTTTTCATCGTTTTTCCAAAAAAAAAGCCATCATGGCTTCCCGGTTAAAAATAGATTTCTAGAATGTCTTGGCCAAAAATATGTAACTAAGTTCTACGATTCTTTGAAATTTCTTAAAATCATGTATAAATTCACAAAAAATCGCCAAAATTCGTCAAAATTCGCCAAAATTCGTCAAAATTCGCCAAAATTCGTCAAATTCTCCAAATTCGCCAAAATTCGCTGAAAATTCAACTAAATAGCCCCTGCTGCGTTGTGAACATTTCATACACCATTTCGAAATGATGCTCTTTATCGCACAAGTGCCTCAAATTCATTTTTGACTAACTAATTTTGTTTATGTTGATTTTAGAGACTTCAGAACTAAATAACAGCTGAGTGTGCATTCAGTACTAACAACTTAGTATTTCTCTGGATCCAAACTTGTCAACGGCTCGACATAGTGTACAAATAACATCAATTCGATATATGAAGTAGCTATTCAATTCTGTGCTTATAAACTTTAAAATTCAGAGTAATCCTCAAGTAGCAGTCGCATAAATATATTTTCCCGTACACGACGGTTGAGTTGATCGTAACCCCTTCATATTTAACCAACTAAACACTGGCACGCATGCAAATAAAAATTAGTCGTGAAGCGGAAAAATATAACTTTACCTTCTGCACGAACTGAAAGAATCGTCAACTTTATTTTTACGATTGACAATAACAATTTCAATGATACGACCGTAATAGAAAATTCTGCGCATGATTATGGAAAAAGAAAGGCACCTAACGAAAATTTTTAGGGCATGAATATATAGTGGCATAATTTGTAATTTAATTCTATTCTTTCAAATATAGACATTTTGGCGCCATCAAACTAATCCATATTTCAATATTACTTTAGTTCGCGAAAGCTGAACACGGAAAACGCGCGATATATATGTGCACCTAAAAAAACAGAAATTGATGCGAACAATAGTAGTTATTAGGCGTCGACATATAGCAGTGAAATTTTCCAACGATTTTTTTTTGCCTTCTACGAAAGTTCAAAAGGCTCTTCGATTTATTATGCCATTTGGAACGGTTGCGCGTTCATTATATTCTGAATATTATTATTTAAAGGTACACCTCCCTGACCCTGACGATAACTGATAAATAAACAGGGGGAATGTGTATTTAGGCTTCCAGGTGGATCAGTGTGTTAAGTCGTACATTTGTGTTGTTTCTGAAATGAAGTTCAGGGTGTAGTAAGAAATAGAGATTGCTAGTTCAAGCCCAGCTGTGGACATTATGAGCAAAAATGCTTGCACTTCAGATTTTGATGTCTAGTATGTTTCACTTAATAAAAATCAAAGTTTGTTTGGTTTTACACCAGAGTTGACAGGAGCTCATAGTTCTCGTAGTAAGAAATAAGTAGAAGTCTTTTTGTCAAGGATGTTAAACCTGGACTATTTTTTGGGAAAACATTTTCCCATATTGTCTTGAATTTTACATATTTTCCCGAAAAATATTTTTAAGAAAATTTGGAAAAATGTAGGAAAGTTTGGGAAAATTTTGGAAAATGTGGAAAAATGCTTTTTTAAAGATAAACCGGATAGTCAATTCAGGCGCAAAATCAGCTTTAGATGAATCTGATCTAGAACAATCGAACTTGAACCTGATCTTATTGACTCTAGAGCCTGCAACAAGAAACGTCGTTTTAAGTTTTTGGACTTCTTCACTAGTACGTATGAGTCGTGGGGGTCTCCGCTTAGCCCGACCAGTTGCCATTTATTTGTTATGGACAGATTCAAAATAGTCAATTTAAAAACCAAAATTCTGTTTCAATTGATTCAATTGAATTCCTAATATTCAAATTTGAATAGAATAACAGGAACATAAATGTGAAACATTAATTTTTCGAATTCACATTCCATAAATCATTCTAATGAGACCCATTCACGAAACCATACCACTTTTTCCAAAAACCCATAATAATGAATCGGTATTTTAAACGAAATATTTATTTCATTTTTGCTATAGGTTGCCACTTGTGCATATGTTTCCAAATGGAATACATTTGCTAAATTTCATCATTACTTAATAGTAAAAACGGCGGTTAGACGCACTTGAAATACATTTTCCTTCAATTTTGTTTTAATATCTTTTGCCATTGCAAATTCAGCATTAATCAGATGGCTGTGTGTCTGTGTGTTGTTTTTTTTGCTGATGGAAAAAATATTAATTTTATTTTTAGACATCTAAAATACACATGTCTTTTCGAACTGAATGTTATTACATATTCAAATGTGAAATAAACATTCAAATAATTCATAAAATGATATGAAGCACTGATGGATGTTCCGCCAAATGAATCACTCATCCACCGTTTGATCGTTGGTCAGTCCCAATAGAATTAAACTTTTTTTTTTCGTAAATTAATGTAACGAATATTAACAGCAATGAAAAAAAGCAACCGTGACCATTGTGTCCCGTGTAGGAGCCCACTTTCTAATACAAAATGATTATAATTCGTATTCGATGACAGTGCATTTTATGGATGTACTGACAAAATGGTCAATCATAGGAAAACGAGAATATAAAGCTTTAATCCAAAAACGGGAAAGCCGAACGCAGACATCAGAGATAATTCGATAAACAAATTTATGAGATTGCTGAGTTACTTCCAACACTCCTCCACAAGTTCATAAATTTGAAAAATGACCTCCTCCTTAATGACCTTAGCTAAAGTCCAGGTCTCACTACATAAAATTCATCACGAAATCACTCTTATGTCGCTCAAATTCTCTTACCGCTGTTCGGTTCAAATTCTTTTGCGTCTCGAATTCTTCATCTTAACTTGCTCAAATTCTGTTGCTCCGCGCTCAAATTCTGTTGCCTCAAATCTTCACATATTCTTCTTCTTCTTTTTTTCATCATTCCTTCCTCATTTACACAAATATCACTCGGGGTCCATAAATCATAGCCATTGTTGTTACCGTACGTCCTTCAATTAAACTATTCTCAAAAAGCGTAATCCACATCGGAATCATCTTCGTAGACTAGTTTCACTCTGTCGCTTCGAGACTGCTTCTTATCGATCCACTCTTTATATTCCTCGCAATTTTGTTTGTAGTGTCCCTTCTTGTCACAAAAGAAACAGGAAACATCATCTTTCGAATGACTTGAAGAACTTAATTTGTATGCTGAAGCTTCGTTTATCGCGTTCCGCTCCTTTCGTCGTTCATAGCCATCGATTATTTTTGAACAAACCAGGCCCGAAGTGAGTTCTTCATTACGAGACTCCAGAATTGCCGCCAAGGAATTGTAGCTTTCTGGCAACGAACCAATCAGTGTTGCACTTAGGATGAATTCGGGTTTGAACTCGTCCCCAAGTGCTAATAATTTCTGGAAGAGTTCGTTCATCTCGTTCAGAATGTGCTACGACATCGCCATTTTCTTCCAGTTTCTTCGTCATCAATTTTCTTAAAATCGCGACCCGACTGTTAGGTGTATCTTTCTCATGAAACTCCTTGAGTTTCTTCCAGGCTTCTTTTGCACTTGTACAAGTTCTTATGTGTTGAATTTAATCATCTTCTATGGTCAATGCAATATGTTAATGAGCCTTCTCGTCTTTCTCAGTCCAATCAGCAGTAACTGGGTTCGGTTTATCGTCTTTGATCACTTTCCACAAACCCTTTTCTATCAACATCATCTCCATCTTCTACCTTCAGTTAAAATAGTTGCTGCCATTCAATTTCGTCAATATTATCTTCGTTTCTGTAGCCATTTTTCTAGTTCTTTTCTTTTGTACTGTCTTATTCCTTGTCTGGGCCCATAACCTGTTCGAACGTCCAAATATCTCCAGGAAATAAGAGACAATTACGAAATAATGATCTTTATTGAGCTGCTGATTCTCAACGAATGAAAAGTTCTAACACAACAATATAGAACTTGGTTACTCGATTATATACAAATTTATGAGATTGCTGAGTTACTTCCAACATTAGTATTGTCCATTCATTTGTCTGGAGTGATTCAGTAGATTTGCATATCGATTAGAAGAAATATTCAGGTCTTACATCTCTCGAACTTTAATATTATCACATTTTAAGACAGAAAAGAAAAATCCTTGACATCCAACTCGAAGCCGTTCGATCGAACGTAAGTATGTAAAAGGTCATCAACTAATTTCGAATCTACGTTTGAAAAAAAAAATGAGAAAAAAACCAGTTTCAATATTGCATGTGTGTATAACTATGGCTTTGCCATTTTATAAGAGTAAGAGTTAAGCCCATCGACCAATTTTGGATATATTCTACCATCATTGTTGTACACGATTTTTTTTTTATATAGAGAGGTGATACGTGAAATTATGGTAACATCGTGTGCACTGGTATAATCCAATACTAATAATAGACACATCGGTTTCGGACACAACATTCTTCTTGCTTTGATTGAAAGCACTGTAATGAGCATACGATTGCCGATTTTGTGTGTGTGGTTTTGTTCTTCTGCGCGTTTGCCGCACTATCAGAATACCAGTCAGAAGACGGTGCCACTATGACTGTGTCATTTAGATCTTCTATCAAAGTTAAACCAATTAAATCTCCATCTCGCCATAGTAACACAAATAACCTAATCCATTGTTTACCTCGAAACCATAGAAGAAGTAACAAAAAAAACCCGAGGCATTAAGTGCGCGTGAACCATAAAATTGGTGGTGTGTGTTGTTCAGTATTCTGTCTATATATAATATGTACTTATATCTGTCCATTATATATAATATGGAAAATATCATCCCAGATATAATGAAACTAGGACACGGTTTTGTGTGCTTTCTGAATCACAATAAAATTATTCAATTTCGAAATCAGAACTGTTGCTCTTCAATAGCAAACAGATCTATATTAAGCTTGCATGAATCAGCGAATGCTAAATATCAACCGCATCATCCAACTTAGATTAACCGCTTGAAGTTTGAACGCAGTTAAGCAGAGTTTTATAGGATGAAAACACACACCCAACAGCACCAGGTTTTTATTTAAATCAAATTGACCTTGAGGAAAAATTATAATTTTTTTTTTTATCAGTTTCTAACAAGCAAAGTACCTTTTTACTCGATCAATGCAGTGGTTACGATACGATATTGTCCCGTGGTGTAAAAAAAAGTAATGGAGTCAAGCACTCTTGCGAATATAATATAATATGCTTGTGTAAAACTGGTTCAATATTTTTCACTTATTTTCCTTGTTTAACCTTGACTCATACTCGAGGATCTCACATCAAAATGTTCACTGTTGTTTTCTTGTTTCGGAAAAATCACAACTTTGCGAAGACAATGGTCTTTCGATATTCAAAACAAAAAATTAGACAAACAATCTGCCCGAATTCGTTCTTTTTTTTTGGGTAAAAAACTCGAAATGAACTTTTCTTTTTTGAATAAAAAATATTTTTTTGAAAACAAATAATAATACACTTGACGATACACGATACAGTTCAGCACAGTGTAGTTTTGTATATAACTTTTTTGTGTGTTGAATATACACTGCGAATAGATAGAAAACAGAAGGGAAGAAAAAAATCCTCAAACTCTCCGAATCTGCTTTTTTTAGACAAATGGCATGCGCGACATCGGTTAACGAATGGATACTGAATAAAATATGAAATTTTTTTGTTGGATATCGTTGTATGGTGGCATGCTTTTCAGTTTATTCAGAGAGTCACATTCAGAGAATATATTTTCATTCGGAGTTGTGTTTAATGACAAAAAGTGAAGAGATTCACACGATTCACACGATTCACACTGTACACTGATAGAATGAAATGTTGAGCATTTTTAGTCAGTCAAAAAGAAATAGAAAATTGAATGAGAAAAAGACCGACACAGTCAATAGCACAGTGTAAACATATAAATTCAACGCACACACACACACACACACACACGTTTGCACGTTTACTCTGAAACATGCGCGGTTCATTCAATTCTGTTCGTAATATGAATGAGCACGGCTTATACATTGATAAAAGTTTCAGTTTGTTTTGTAAATGAGATTTGCGAAAATTGGTTCGATACAAAATGCTATCTCTTTTCACGAAATAGGGGCACAGAGGTTGTTCTCTTTTGTTCGGTGTTTAGACGAGAGACACCGGGTACAACCATTTCTTAAATAATGTTTTTTTTTTCCCTCGATGGATTATGAACACACGATTTTGTTTCATCTGTTACTGTTTACAAATTATTAGAAATGCGCAGCTGTTGAAAATTTAGTCATCATCCCGAACCGGCCATTTTGATTCGATTGTATATATAGCGCCGTTCAGGTAATAAAAGATAAAATACAGATTTGCAGCTAACTTCACGTCGGAACACTTTTTATTTCGTACATTATTCGAAAAATGTAAATATTATACCGAAAAGCGTTTATGGCTGAACATAATAAAAAAAATGATCATAAAGAAGTCGTTGACATTTAAAAAGAGAAAGAAATCCATTCTTGCTAAATTTGATATTCACAGTCATCTATATGCAAAAATGTTACCATTGTCTTTACAACAAAAAAAAATAATCAAAGAAAAAGGTCATTGAAGATTTGCAGCATAATTATAATTATTGCAGGTCAATGGTCTCAAACATTTTCTGATGTTTCTTCTTTGCATATCGACCAAATAGATAATGTTAATTGCCGATACGATAAACCACCCTCCCATTTTTACCATTACGTTCGATTCATACAAGTTCTAGATTGATTCGCTTGTAAACTTTCTGGTAAATGTATTTTGGAGCCATACGCAAATGATGTCACAAAATTTTATTAATTTTACAACTCCTCCCTTTGTCACGCAAAAAGGGTTCAAAAAGGTCTCCTCATCTCAACGAGCCCTGGTCATGACCGGAGATTCCCGCTGAAGTATAATATCTGAATGCAGAAACGTGTCCAATTAGCGAATTTTAAGAAAGATGAAATTTCATTAGAGGGATTCTTTTGAATAGACAGCCTACCGAAATCGGACGCATTTTCCAGTGGACTTTTTTGGTGGCGGGACATTTCGACACCGTCAATATCGTCAGGAACGATATTATTGTTTTTTTGGACGATACTATCATCTAAAAAACGATACTATCGTCTAAAAAACGATAATATCGTTTTTAGACGATAGTATCGTCCAAAAAAACGATAATATCGTTTTTTGGACGATAGTATCGTCTAAAAAACGATATTATCGTTTTTTAGACGATACTATCGTCCAAAAAAACGATATTATCGTCCAAAAAATTTTCATCCAGGACGATAATATCGTCTAAATTGGAAAATTCTAAAATATTGTCTGGACGATAGTATCGTTTTCTGGACGATATTATCGTTCAGAAAACGATACTATCGTTTTCTGGACGATATTTCCGTTCTAGAAAATCTAATGGATATTTTCGTTTTCTGTACGATAATATCGTCCAAAACGATAATATCGTCCTGGGCGATATTATCGTTTTCTTAAATGATAATATCGTCCAGCACGATACTATCGTTTAAAAAAACGATAATATCGCCCAGGACGATATTATCGTTTAGTTTTGGGTGGTAATATTGTCCAGGACTTAATTTTACTCAGAGGTGCAGCAAGAACCGAATTCTCTTCCAAAATATCAAAAAACAATTGTCAGAGGAAATCACCTACACATCAGTGTTTAAAAAAGGCGTTTAGTTCGTCCATAAATAATTCATCTTTTTACGAAATGAATACCAACTTAGATTGTACATAAAAAGCGTTTTAACACGCCGAGCGATCCGGCCCATTGCCCCGGAGCGAAGCGGAGGGCCGCAATGCGAGCCGGGCGCCGGAACGGTGTCGGAACTTAGGAGTTAATTTTTTTTCTCGCGTCCAGAACGATATTATCGTCCCAAAAATTATCGACCAGGACGATAATATCGTCCAAAATAACGATAAATTTGTTCAGAAAAAGAAAATAACGATAATATCGTCCAGCGGATATTTTCATCCAGGACGATATTATCGTCAAAAAAACGATATTATCGTTTTTTGAACGATAATATCGTTTTTTAGACGATAGTATCATCAAAATAACGATAGTATCGTCCAAAAAAACGATAGTATCGTCCAAAAAAACGATATTATCGTTTAAAAACGATATTATCGTTTTTTTAAACGATAATATCGTCAAGAAAACGATAATATCGTCCTGAAAATATTTTAAAATTTATAATTTTAGACGATATTATCGTCCTGGATGAATTTTTTTTAGACGATATTATCGTTTTTTAGACGATAGTATCGTCTAAAAAACGATACTATCGTTTTTTAGACGATACTATCGTCTAAAAAACGATAATATCGTTCCTGACGATATTGACCGTGTAGTTATGTCGCCTCACCGACTTTTTTATATGTGCCTAGAAAGGTATTCGACCCTAGAAGCCAAAAGCACTTTCAAAAAAATTCTTCGAAGTCTGTGTGGCTGGTGAAAGGTGATCAAAAACCGAAAACTTGCACTTTTCTTACAAAAATTTCTCCAGTTATGCGAGCCGTACAAGGTCGTGTGGGGTGTCATTAGAAAGGTAATCACATGTACTATTGAGCCGAATAGGGACTTATGGGTTTAAAATTCATCGACACTGAAATATGTGCAGTTAAAGTTTTCAACCGAAGACTTACACTGTTCTTACTGAAATTTCTCGAGGTACACAAAACGTACATGGCTTTTGGACCAAATAGGGTCTTATGTGGTTTGGATGCATCTACGATGAAATAGAAGTTGAAATCTTTAGGCGTACATAATTCATCATAGATGCATCCAAACTTCATAAGACTCTATTTGGCCCAAAAGCGCAATAAATTACCTTTCAAATGATACCACACACGACCATGTACCTTTTGTGTACCTCGAGAAATTTCAGTAAGAACAGTGTAAGTCTTCGGTTGAAAACTTTAACTGCACATATTTCAGTGTCGATGGATTTTAAACCCAATAAGTCCCTATTCGGCTCAATAGTACATGTGATTACACGACCTTGTACGGCTCGCATAACTGGAGAAATTTTTGTAAGAAAAGTGCAAGTTTTCGGTTTTTGATCACATTTCACCAGCCACACAGACTTCGAAGAATTTTTTTGAAAGTGGATTTGGCTTCTAGGGTTGAATACCTTTCTAGGCACACATAAGAAAGTCCACTGGAAAATGCTTCCGATTTCGGTAGGCTGTTTTTCAAAAGAATCCCTCTAACCAATAGGCTGATTATATGTTTTCTTCTGCACCATCAAAAAACTACTATTGACGTTGTCAGACTAAACGAAGTGAAATCAATGACAGGCGGCTTTTCAAAAGAATCCCTCATTTCATTTCTCTTATAATTCACTAATTGGGCATCTTCTTCATCTTTCTTCGTTTTTTACTATTCATATTGCATGACAGTCGAATCATGATAGAAATAGCAAAATTTGTGAGATGCTCATTCTCGATTTTGAAACACGAAACGTCCACATGAAACTAAAAACTAAAAAAAAAAATGTTTCTAGAACGCTGCTTTGCTTGTTTTCTGATTTTACTGATTAAAGTGTGTCAAGTTAATTACGATTCATCTACATAAAAATTGGAGTAAATCCACTATCGTGATGTCCTTCAACTAACATTATTTCGCTCTACATATTTTAGCGTCGCTTCCATCTTTAAGTATAACTTTATTCTCTGTTTAGTGTCCAGCGATAATAATCCCATTGCTTTCTGTATTCGGCGCAAAATCTGACGTAACAAAACCGATTCATAAACAAAGCTGATGTCATCGTAAAATGCCGCTCTAATGAGATTCATAAGATACCACCACGAGTATACACACTCATTCCACACACAACAACACCAGCAGCAACAAAAAAAAACCATCGCTAATTTAGTCTGCTTTACATACCTAGGTTAAATAGTGTGTGGAAGTTTGTCGCGTCTGGCCTGCAATTGCGCAATAATTTTGAGAAAGAAGACGAGTAAGAAAAAATTGATTAGAAGAATCGAACTATAGAGATACATTTCGGTAACCCGAATTGTGCTCAAAAGCTGAGACACGCATGATTGAATTTTACATTTGTCTGGTGTGGTTAATGTTCGGAAGAAGAATTACAGCGGGAATGTAAAGAGGATATGGAGGAATTGAGCAATCATCATCGGCAAGAAAGGGGACCTTACCAAGGTCTGAGAATGAAGTATTCGTCAGTTTCTTGAAAATAATTGGATAAGAAGAAGTACTAGATTCGCTGGTCGATTGTCAGTAGGGCGTATCGAATTTTGCAAATTTTAAGGACCGCGATAGCCTGTGTGCGGAAAACGTATATCATCGAAAACTGTGTCCGGGCATGTGGTTGATGGATACAATGGAGCCATGGAAGAAGTCCCCCCGGGCGACTTTAAGTTTCCGAATGTCATAATTCGGAAAGTTGAGAGTATTTTTGAAAACAATGTTCTTGCGGAATGTAGAGCTTTGAAAACTCTACAAATCTACCGAAGAAACCGATGGTCCAAAAGGTGCCATTGCCAAGATTGCCTAACATCGAAAATGTGACCTTTTGGTTTTTGACTTATATTTCCTGAGAGACAAATGATTTTGTTTAGCCTGTGGTATGAGATGGTAGAGGAGGTCGAGCACTACCAGTACACTAGGCATGTCCCGATCGGATATACTCTTGAAATCACTTTTATAACATTTGTGAATGGAATTTTTAAGAGTGGCTACGTCGCCCACGAAGCAAGTGCAGACACTGCAACCGGTGCTGGTGAGTCGAGGACACCTTGGCCAGTAAGTATGCATAATACTCCACGACAGTAGCTGAACTTTTTCACAAAATAAATTAATAAATAAATGTTTCCAACTGAAGTCAGTCAATACTGATTGCAAAAAAAATTAGCAACATATGAAAAACACAAGTATTTGTTTTGATTCTATGATTTACACAAGTCTTTTCCATTAAACTGGCAGGGTATTTTAAAGATGTTTTGGTTATTCGTACTATTTAACCACACGAAAAGAGAGACATGCATACTAACGAAGAAAAAAACGTTGTACACAAAAAAGAGACAGTAAAAATACAAACTAAGATAGTTGCCTTGTCTGGTTAGACAAAGCCAAAGAATATGAATCAGAAAACTTAAATAGTAAAACATTAAGGCCGTACACGTTAGCCGTTTATTCAGAAAGCGGTGCGAGTGGAGAACGCATCAACAACATTAAAATTGAGAAACTATGGCAATACTTGAAATAATTTTTTTTTAGAATATTTTGAAGAATGACTTCATTGTTAGAGTTTCATTTGGAATGATTAACAGTTAAATGCGTACACGTTACAAAGTTAAACAGTACATTAATGTGGAACCAACTCATAGCTTCAAATCCATACAAAAGATGTGTATTTCATTAAGAACACTCACTAGTTAAAAGCACTCACTAGCGTATATCACGAGGGATGCAACTGGACCAACGGAACATACTTCTTAATTGGTCACACACAACAACCGTATTCATTAAAACATTTGCTTCTCATCAGTAAAATTGGTATCATGCCCGCACGTTAGTAAGCGGGCGTGACGCAAGTCCACTACCAAAAATGTTTAAAAAAAAAAATTGGGGACGGCGGAGCATATTTACAGCTACTTTTTTACTTCTCTACTTTGGCTCCAAGGGCCACTAAACTAGGATACCTGGAATCTAGGAATTCATACGAGTTCAACGATGGATTTGGGTTATTTTCAATATAAGAGAGGTGTTCCAAGGTTGGTTCAAAAATTTTGGGATGACAGATGATTCCTCTGGAGCTACCTAACTTCCATCGGATTTTTTGATGGATTTGGGTTATTTTCGACATGAGTGAGATGTTCCAAGGTTGGTTCCTAAATTTTGGGAAGACAGATGATTCATCTGGCACTACCTAACTTCCATCGGATTTTTGATGGATTTGGGTTATATTCGACATTATTGAGGTGTTCCAAATTTGGTTCATAAATTTTGGGATGACAGATGATTCCTCTGGCACTTCCTAACTTCCATCGGATTTTTCGATGGAGTTGGGTTCTATTCGACATTAGTGAGGTGTTCCAAGGTTGGTTCCTAAATTTTGGGATGACAGATGAATCCCCTGTCACTTCCTAACTGCCATCGGATTTTTTGATGGATTTGGGTTATTTTCGATATAAGTGGGGTGTACCAAGATTGGTTTCTAGATTTTGGTATTCAGACTGACTTCTCTAGAATTTTTTAATTTCCATAAGATTTTTTGAAGTTGTCGAAATGACATACTTACAAAAGTGGTGATATTAGTCAAAAAACCCTTAAATGGTAAATGTGACGCAAGTCCTTTATCTTACTTACAAAGTAACTCATACCTCTGAGGGTGACGCATTGTGCGTCGTACGCAAAAGTTTTATCCACTTTTATCATAATACTATTTGTACCAATGCCAGAGTGTACACAAAGAGCAAGATAATAGTCCGTCTAATATTTTCAATTTCTTGGTTTTCTTTTTGAGAATTTTCTATTGACCTGGTAACCTAATTTAATCCGCCTAAATTTTAAACAATAAACTAGAATTTGAAGAATTTTAATTCAAAACTTCCGCATTCACAAAAATAACACAAAATTTCGTTTCGAGTGAGGAATTGCCATAATTTGTATACACTTTTTGGCATAGTTTATGACATTAAAATCTCATTTAAATTGAACATCGAGCTCTCGTATTCATTTTTATTATTTTTTCGCTGGCTCTTTTATATAATACGATTTCACTTATGGTTGAAATTTAGCACCATCATAGACATGAATTGAATTTTGTAAAATAATCTCGTATGTTATGTACATGACCGTTTGGGTTTGGCTCTACATTTAGAAAACTACAATTTTTATGTATGCTCTCCTTTAATTTTATTGCGAATCATAATTTTTTTCTATCTCATATACGTTGACTTTTGGCATGAGTCATTTTTAAATTATTCAGCCAGTTGTGTTCGCAATACACAAGTGAATTGTAAATCGTTGTTTTTTTTCTGTTCAACTAGGAAAAGATCTTTAATTACTGTTGATAGCCATTAAAATTAGATACGCGGAAGTATATGATTCCCAGACGTATACTCGTTTCAGCATATAAATACAAAATATTTGACATAGTCACAATTTGTTTTACTCTTTTTAGGAGACTTACATTTTGTAGTATGCAATGTTCAACTGAACGAAAGCTATCTTTCCGCTCATATAATCATCTGTTATTCACAACGACTTCAGAATGAGTGAAAGTCGTTTGATAGGAATCGTTTATATAGAAAAACGTATATTAAAACTAAGGAAGTACCAGATTTGTCATCAAAGATTACGCAACAAAAGGATAAACAGATTGACTTTTTATGCAGAAATACGCTTATCGTTCTTAAAAACGAAGTGACTATCTTACCCGCCTGAAAATAGTCTATATTCAACTACATGCAAATAGTCTCTTTTCAACGCACTTCAAGCAAAAGTGCTTCGAGTGACAGCTGCCAAATAGAGTACTATTTTGCATGAAAAAACTTTCATTACATTTTACAGGGTCAAAATTTGTTTAATACACTGTCCCGTTGAAGTACTCTATTTAGAGTACCACTCATGCTTGAAGTGTGTTGCTAAATTACAATATTTGCACCCTGGCCAAAAACAACGTGTTACATCACAGGAAAATTGATTTTGAATTGTCAGTTGTTACGACAAAGAAAATTTTATTTTTTGGTCGAATGGCATTTTCTTATTTACACCACGTCATGATGACCATGAAAAAGTTTGTGTTCACCTCTGGGAAAAATGGACAATTCCAACTCGAGCGAAATTAAATTTTCTTTTTTCTCTGCTCGGTAAACCAATAACTATTTCCTACTACAAATTGGCCTAAATTGTTTAGATGTTACACTAGACTCTAGTGACTAGAGGCAGATTAACTTTTCTTCTACTAGTTAGCCTGACAATTAGGTGTTACGACAAAGCCAATTTTGTATTAAGAAAAAAATTTTTTAATTCGATCCAACCTACTTTTGATGTTCCTTCAAACATGTCCTTACTATTTTTGATGCCTCATCTGCATAAATTTGCTTCTATTTTCATTGTAACGTACACATTTGCCACAAGTGTAAATTCATAAATCTTCAGTACTTACTCTTCCTGTAGTTCAATTCCACTATCATCCACATTGACGCTCACATTTTGTGTGCTTGATTTATTTGTTCCTAATTCTGGTGAAAATGTAAATTCTCGTTCTGCATGTTCGGGTAGCGGGGTAGGCGTTTCGAATACCAGCGTTTCTACCATTGATCCTTTTGACGAGCCAAATGATACCCTGTGAAATGAACGAGAACTGATTAATTGTTGTTCTATTAAATAAAAATCGAGATTATGGCGAGTAAATATTGAATTGACGAGACGCGATAATTACTGCAATGACTAAAGAGTTTTTATTGCACGTCGTGTACGTGTATGACATCATTATGTTTAAGGTGAAAATTTTATTAACCAAATTATAATCGCTCAATTAACAAATAAAACATACAAAATGTACTGTATGCCGGGCGGGTGGGTCTTTACGAACCAGATCATATTCTGCTGATAAAATTATGTCATTCATACAACACAGTTAAATAGAACAAAAAAAAAATCGCCTAAAATTATGTATCTCATTAATCATTATTTTAAGCACGATATGTGGTCTGCTGTTGTTGCTTCGGCTGAACTGATAACAAAAACATTCACATAAAATAGACTAGCAGAGAGCGTATTTTCGTTCAAGTTCAAACAAATAAACATAAGGGACTACCTTTTAAACATAAATTGGTTGTAACGAGTTTGTTAACCCAATTGAAGCGATATTGTACATTCGGAACAAAACAAACTCATTCAATAAAATTGAATTAACTTCACACAATTAACGTTTATGACCCTTTTTGTCCTCGCATACCGGCAGAAATAGAAGCAGACAAGTTCTGCCGGCATATACTTTATTTTTGGTAATATTTTTTTCACTGCTAAAGACAATGATATAATGACCATTATCAATGGAGTGTACTGCAATATGTACATTAATGTCGGTCTGTGATGAGGCGACATAACTACAAGGTCAATATCGTCTCGTCAGGAACGATATTATCGTTTTTAGACGATAGCATCGTCTAAAAAACGATAGTATCGTTTTTTGGACGATAGTATCGTTTTTTGGACGATAGTATCGTTTTTTAGACGATACTATCGTCTAAAAAACGATATTATCGTCCAAAAAAATTTCATCCAGGACGATAATATCGTCTAAAATTATAAATTTTAAAATATTTTCAGGACGATATTATCGTTTTCTTGACGATATTATCGTTTAAAAAAACGATAATATCGTTTTTAAACGATAATATCGTTTTTTTGGACGATACTAACGTTTTTTTGATGATACTATCGTCTAATAAACGATATTATCGTTCAAAAAACGATAATATCGTTTTTTTGACGATAATAAACGCCTTTTTTAAACACTGATGTGATTTCCTCTGACAATTATTTTTCGATATTTTGGAAGAGAATTCGGTTCTTGCTGCACCTCTGAGTAAAATTGAGTCCTGGACAATATTACCACCCAAAACTAAACGATAATATCGTCCTGGGCGATATTATCGTTTTTTAAACGATAGTATCGTCCTGGACGATATTATCGTTTAAGAAAACGATAATATCGCCCAGGTCGATATTATCATTTTGGACGATATTATCGTACAGAAAACGAAAATATCTATTAGATTTTCTAGAACGGTAATATCGTCCAGAAAACGATAATATCGTTTTTTGAACGATAATATCGACAAGAAAACGATACTATCGTCCAGACAATATTTTAGAATTTTTCAATTTAGACGATATTATCGTCCTGGATGAAAATTTTTTGGGCGATAATATCGTTTTTGAGACGATAGTATCGTCCAAAAAAAACGATAATATCGTTCCTGACGATATTGACGGTGTAAAAAAGTCCCGCCACCTCGGTTTGTGCCGTTCGGTTTTTGTTATTGCCCCACGAACTACCGACTGTGATCGTATTGAGTGATCTTAATTTACCATTGTGAATGCACATTTAATAGGACAAAATTAAAAGTCTCGAAATGTAAACGTTTCCGTGGTGTTAATTAATCAATTAATGCACACACAGGCCACATTATTTATTAGCCTTTTGGTCATTATACACTAATGCTTTGCCGTTCCATGTGCGTTCTTTTAATAGGTTTATGCTTCAGCAATTAAAATTGGTTCGATTTCCAATCATTTTACGTACAAAGTACGAAAACGTAATTAGATTTTCTTCTCTGTATATTTACTTAAACAATAAAAACTTGTGGCTGGAAAGGGTTCAATTGCAAGATTATTACTAGCTGCATGAGCTGAGGATATACTCGAAATGTTAATATTAATATCGAAACGTAAAATCGCAAGATGTTCAAATTGTAATTATTCTCCAGAATGTTTGTTTATTTCGTTGAAAATTAGTTTTATGCTTCCTCGTCCATAAAGACTGGGGTCTTAAATCAATACACACAGTCGGAACGTAATAATATTTTATTTAAAACGATGAGACCGAAAACAACACACACCACAACAAACACAATATATTAAGTCATTTTCCTGAGTTATTAGCGTAACGCATGAAAAGTTTGAGTGCATAAAATTGACTTTATCACATTAAAGATCTGCAAAATGGTCTCTTTTACGCGGTTCTCAATAAATTTTCCAAACTTCAAATAGATTGAAATTAAATGCAATTTTATGCAAATAAATAATAAATTTGCATGTTAAATATATGGAACTGTGCCGCTACTAAGCAGCTAATGGAACGATTTATGTTTCTAGCGTTTTATACACGCTGTAATGTATAGATCATTGCAAAAAATTAAAGTGTACAACGGCGCGGCGTCGCGTATTATAATGACCGTATATTAGTCAGACACATTTACGAACTCAAGTTATTTAGTGGTAGGTTTTGTTGGAAGTAACTCAGCAATCTCATGAATTTGTATATAATCGAGTAACCAAGTTCTCTTTTGTTGTGTTAGAACTTTTCATTCGCTGAGAATCAGCAGCTCAATGAAGATCATTATTTTGTAATTGTCTCTTATTCCCTGGAGATATGACGTTCCAACAGGTTATGGGCCCAGACAAGGAATAAGACAGTACAAAATAAAAGAACTAGAAAAATGGAGATGATGTTGATAGAAAAGGGTTTGTGGAAAGTGATCAAAGACGATAAACCGAACCCAGTTACTGCTGATTGGACTGAGAAAGACGAGAAGGCTCATTCACATATTGCATTGACCATCGAAGATGATCAAATTCAACACATAAGAACTTGTATAAGTGCAAAAGAAACCTGGAAGAAACTCAAGGAGTTTCATGAGAAAGATACACCTAACAGTCGGGTCGCGATTTTAAGAAAATTAATGACGAAGAAACTGGAAGAAAATGGCGATGTCGTAGCACATGTGAACGAGATGAACGAACTCTTCCAGAAATTGTTAGCACTCGGGGACTAGTTCAAACCCGAATTCATCCTTAGTGCAACACTGATTGGTTCGTTGCCAGAGAGCTATAATTCCTTGGCGGCAATTCTGAAGTCTCGTAATGAAGAACTCACTTCCAGCTTGGTTTGTTCAAAAATAATCGATGAGTATGAACGACGAAAGGAGCGGAACGTGATAAAAAAAGCTTCAGCATACAAATTAAGTTCTTCAAGTCATTCGAAAGATGATGTTGCCGGTTTCTTTTGTGACAAGAAGGGACACTACAAACAAAATTGCGAGGAATATAAAGAGTGGATCGATAAGAAGCAGTCTCGAAGCGACAGAGTGAAACTAGTCTACGATGATGATTCAGATTCGGATTACGCTTTTTGAGAATAGTATAATTGAAGGACATACGGTAACAACAATGGCTATGATTTATGTACCCCGAGTGATATTTGTGTAAATGAGGAAGGAATGATGAAAAAAAGAAGAAGAAGAATATGTGAAGATTTGAGGCAACAGAATTTGAGCGCGGAGCAACAGAATTTGAGCAAGTTAAGATGAAGAATTCGAGACGCAAAAGAACTTGAACCGAACAGCGGTAAGAGAATTTGAGCGACATAAGAGTGATTTCGTGATGAATTTTATGTAGTGAGATCTGGACTGTAGTTAAGGTCATTAAGGAGGAGGAGGAAATTTTTCAAATTTATGAACTTGTGGAGGAGTGTTGGAAGTAACTCAGCAATCTCATAAATTTGTATAGAATCGAGGAACCAAGTTCTATTTTGTTGTGTAAGAACTTTTCATTCGTTGAGAATCAGCAGCTCAATAAAGATCATTATTTTGTAATTGTCTCTTATTTCCTGTAGACATTTGGACGTTCCAACAGGTTTCCTCTCATTCACGTTATATAGATAGCGCTTTCCATTAGATCTTTGGGGTAACTTTGATAATTCTAAATTAAATTCCTTCAGTTTTCTATCAGTGATGGCAGTGAATTGCGTTCCAGTCAATGCGTGTGTAATAAAGTCACACGAGTCGGCTTAACCATTTTTTTATGTAATTTTGTTTTTGTTTTAATTATACATCTATCGACGAAGATGCTCGGAAGTCTTTTTCTCGACTGTCATACATTCGTACATGTCTTCAATTTCAAGGTTCAATGACGCTGTTCTTCGTTATTTTTTTTCCGTAATTTATATTCAACATCCCATCTCATATTATACAAATTTATTACCGTAAACCTTAAAGGTATGAATAGTTAGTTAACTACAATGTCTTTAAACATATGGTGTCTGAAATAGTTAACATGTGCGTGTTTCGATACGTGTGTACGTATAATAGGAGTTTTGTTATTTTATTTGTATTTTATATCATTAATGCTTACCAGTACACACTACACAGTCACAAATCAGCTCATAGGATATGGAAAAATCTATATATTTTTGTTTGGTATGTTGATTGGATACGATGATGAAGTTCAATATCGTTATGAATAATAGATGAGGTAAGACATTTCGAATTGGTGAAATCAATGATTTTATTGATTGTTTCATCGTTGATAACTATTAGCAATAACATCAAAAACAATTGCGGCATTTTATCAAATATACATGACAAGGTAAGTGACCCGATTTGGATCTTACATAATAATTTATTAGATTTGACCGTTTGGCGTTGAATACGAATTTTGCATGCGTATGGATACGACTACGACTTTGATTGTTACAATAATATTGAATTCACTGTGTTCTAATGGTGGCGGGACATTTCGACACCGTCAATATCGTCAGGAACGATATTATCGTTTTTTTGGACGATACTATCATCTAAAAAACGATACTATCGTCTAAAAAACGATAACATCGTTTTTAGACGATAGCATCGTCCAAAAAAACGATAATATCGTTTTTTGGACGATAGTATCGTCTAAAAAACGATATTATCGTTTTTTAGACGATACTATCGTCCAAAAAAATGATATTATCGTCCAAAAAATTTTCATCCAGGACGATAATATCGTCTAAATTGGAAAATTCTAAAATATTGTCTGGACGATAGTATCGTTTTCTGGACGATATTATCGTTCAGAAAACGATACTATCGCTTTCTGGACGATATTACCGTTCTAGAAAATATAATGGATATTTTCGTTTTCTGTACGATAATATCGTCCAAAACGATAATATCGTCCTGGGCGATATTATCGTTTTCTTAAATGATAATATCGTCCAGCACGATACTATCGTTTAAAAAAACGATAATATCGCCCAGGACGATATTATCGTTTAGTTTTGGGTGGTAATATTGTCCAGGACTTAATTTTACTCAGAGGTGCAGCAAGAACCGAATTCTCTTCCAAAATATCAAAAAACAATTGTCAGAGGAAATCACCTACACATCAGTGTTTAAAAAAGGCGTTTAGTTCGTCCCTAAATAATTCATCTTTTTACGAAATGAATACCAACTTAGATTGTACATAAAAAGCGTTTTAACACGCCGAGCGATCCGGCCCATTGCCCCGGAGCGAAGCGGAGGGCCGCAATGCGAGCCGGGCGCCGGAACGGTGTCGGAACTTAGGAGTTAATTTTTTTTTCTCGCATCGTCTCATAATTAGTCTGTGTAATTTTTCTATTACAAAATTTAAATTTACGGAACCAAATGAACCAATTTTTAATATATATTTGCCGTCTATAAAAAGGTGTTTATCTACAAGATTTTGTGTTTCGTCTTCAACAACCATCCAGAACGATAATATCGCCCAGGACGATATTATCGTCTAGAATTTTTATTTTAAATAAATTAAAAACGATATTATCGTTCTGGACGATACTATCGTCCAGAACGATATTATCGTCCCAAAAATTATCGACCAGGACGATAATATCGTCCAAAATAACGATAAATTTGTTCAGAAAAAGAAAATAACGATAATATCGTCCAGCGGATATTTTCATCCAGGACGATATTATCGTCAAAAAAACGATATTATCGTTTTTTGAACGATAATATCGTTTTTTAGACGATAGTATCATCAAAAAAACGATAGTATCGTCCAAAAAAACGATATTATCGTTTAAAAACGATATTATCGTTTTCTTAAACGATAATATCGTCAAGAAAACGATAATATCGTCCTGAAAATATTTTAAAATTTATAATTTTAGACGATATTATCGTCCTGGATGAAATTTTTTTAGACGATATTATCGTTTTTTAGACGATAGTATCGTCTAAAAAACGATACTATCGTTTTTTGGACGATACTATCGTCTAAAAAACGATACTATCGTCTAAAAAACGAAACTATCGTCCAAAAAACGATACTATCGTTTTTTAGACGATACTATCGTTCCTGACGATATTGACCGTGTAGTTATGTCGCCTCACCGTTCTAATTGCTCTAATACTATTGCGCCATGTGTTTCAAATGGCGCAATTATTATCACACTCCAATTTTGCGAATGCGCCATATAGCTCAATGTACCATACATTGTGTGTATTTCGATCGAGATCTGCCTTTGGAATACAAGGAAAATCTTTTATATATGTTGAAATCTACTATTACTGAGTTGGACTGAAAATAAGCCATTTAAAATGCCTATCCTCACAGTCAGCTTCGGTTGTAGAGGGAGCATTGTGATTATCCTTCTTGTTTCAACTTTTATTTCCACTTTGCCATTTCTTGCAATATTTACAGCAACAACAACATATATATTACATTGGATGCGGTGGATGTAATTCATGGAGGAATCAATTTTACGTTAAGCATATTAACAGTTTTACTATTCAAACTGTTACTTCATTTGATCAAAGTTTTTCCGAGATTGATTTCAGAAATCTTTTACTTCATTTGTTTTGAACATGACTTTTTCTATATAAGGTCTTAATCATTAGCCAGAGCTTATCGTTTATTATTGCTGCTGTTGTCGATAACAGGTTACATACAGATGTTTAAAAATTCTGGTTTCGACAGGCCGAAGCAATAGTTTCCAAATCGAGTTGTTTAAAAGCACAAGAGTGAGTCTAATAAATTGTTCCAAATGGATGAATTGCTTTCAGCATCCAATGTATGCTATTTTATTTTGTCCCTGCCCCACACGGAAAGTTGTTATTACATGTATGTGTACAAGTAGAGATCAATTTACATGGGGGCTCGACCATACATGAATGAATGAATGAATAATAGTTTTATTAGTCTACTATTTCCTAGCCGACTCTAACAATACAAAAGTGATCAACTTTCCAACTTAAAATCATAAGATAAACCTTACAGCCAAAATCACAGGTAGACAATACAAAATAAATAAATAAATAAAAAATTTACAGAAAGCAAGTGAACATCAAAATATCACAATGAGTCGAAAGCATTAGAAAAAGAAAACAAATCAACAAAACTCATATATCTCAAACATAGGCAAATAAGCACAGAAACCCAGGCTAGATTGTGCAGCAAAATCAACTATTAGCCGGTTGGCTTCGTCAAAGCAAAATAGATAACTGGAACCTTTCGAATAGAAAATCTACGCGTCATAAGAACGAGGTTTAAAGTGTGATCCTCAAGGAGTTCCAAAACGACCAAAAACTGAACCATCAAGCTCCTGGACGCTGCGTCTAAATTTCTGAGATGGCAGGGTGGGATCCACGTGAGCGGCCGCCATGTTAAAGAGTTGGCAAGCAAAATTGTAATGACTAATTTCCATCGGGGGCACACGATGCATGTAATTACAAATTACCGTATAGGACAGTGAATAAAGAGTGATATTGTTCTTTTAAAAACGACTTATCATCTGTTATGGACTGCAGCGACAAAAATAAACGATTGACTCATAGCTCTTGCTAATATGTTATTATAGGAAAATGCGTGCTAAACCAAATGAAGTAAAAGATTTTGTGTCGAAAAAAAACTTACCAAAATGAAGTAATTATCCTCGTAACAAGCTTATGTGAATGGTTAAGAAATACTCTCTTGTCTTGTCATCGAAATGTTAACAAAAAATAAATGTGAATTGAAATTCAACCATCCATCGAATTCTTCACATCCCTTGTATTTCTTTGTTATTCTAATACTCGCATTATGTGTTACATAGTAACAGAAACTCAAGTTACCATAGGAATCACGAAATCCAATTTCCTCATCTTTTTGTACCCTTGCATACCGTTTCGTTTCATGAAGTTTCTCAGTTAGGAATTTCGTTCTTGTATGTTAGACTGTGAATTTATTGTTACTGCATGGCTTGATGAAAATGTTGAGGCATTGCTCTACTAAGAAAAATGGATCGCCTATAAATTATCAGTTTCATTTCTTCTAATGTTCGGGGGGATACGCATAATCTGTATTCCTTACGACAGCAAAATGTAAACAACATTAATTTCTAAACCAAATACTACAGTCGATTTGAATTCCACATACCGGCGACCTACATTCTGCCATATAGCACAAAAAGATAGATTGTTCGAATAATATTTTCTTTTCGAAACGAATTTCAGTTCAAATGCAATTTCAGCATTACCCAATGTGTTCACAAAAATTTCTAATTAAAAAGCATCAAAATGTAAACAGACGTATTCATTTTCTCATGGCCGCGTAAATTACATATGAATAGCTAAATGCAGAAAGGGGACATGTCCCATTAGCGAATTTTAAGAAAAATGAAATTTCATTCTTTTAGCTCTTTTTCGAATGGTCTGACGATGGTTTTTTCTTGGGAACTATTGAAAACTTTGATTGACATCGTCAGACTATCTAAATCAAAGTTAAATGTATGAATTTTCATTTTTATTATAATTCGCTAGTGGGACATGTCCCCTTTCTGCATTTAACTATTCATATAAGCTGAATGACTCTGAATTAAACTCGCAATGGAGAACCGCATTTTTTCTGTCTAAAACCATAATACTGTATACCGAATAAACAGATCGAAATGATACAGTTTTTATGTGCTAGTTAAACAGCTGATAACTGGAACAATTTAGAATTAATTGCCTAAACAAACCTTAGCGGTTCTTAGAATCAGATAGCTTTCAACACAAAATTTAGCCAGAAATGTTTCCATAGTTCTCGGACATGTTACGACGAGAAACGCATAGGTACGATCAGTTTTGTTTACGTTTTAAGAAGGAAATATTCATTAAAAGAGTGTTTTTTCTCGGATTGAAAACAATAAAATTTCGAATAAAATGATGCGCAAAATACACCACATACAGCGCAGAATGCAAAGTTAAAGCAATTTTTAGACCCGTACGAAGTACTGGGGTCTTATAGGTTTACGCATACGTTTTTAACACGTCGAATTGGACTCCCTGAGTAAGGGGAAACCTATTGTGGTTGTCTAGAGATGCCAAATCCGCGAAAAAAAAATGTCCGTCTGTCCGTCTGTCCGTCTGTCTGTCTGCACGATAACTTGAGTAAAACGCATCCGATTTTGAAAATTCTTTTTTTTCCCGTTTGGTAATGTCAAAAGACAGGCTAAGTTCGAAGATGAGTGATTTTGGATCGACCCCTCCCGAGCTGTGGCCCAATAAGTGCTTGACGGTTTTTCGAAGATATCTCCGGACATTTAAACGTTAAACTTGTAAGTGATACGTCATATGAAAGGTATTTACAATACCGATTGACAAAAAAAAAGTTTATGGAAATCGGATGACCGACTCGTGAGTTAGACCCCTTGGTGTGGAACAGGCACAGGGCGGCAAGCAGTTTTTGCTTGTAGGTCGGCCACATTTGAACATATTTCGTCTGTTTTAGCTTTATTAGATAGGTATTGACCGTACCAATCAGGAAATTTTTTTTTTATGAAATTATGTTTTCCGGAGCGTGAGCTAGGTCTCTTGGAGTGAGCTCTTATCTGGCTACTCGGCCGTACAGTGAACGTGGTGTATTTTGACAATATCTCGAGTAAATTTTGACCGAATTTCATGAATTTTTTTTTGTTTGAAAGATATTAACGAATGTAAAGCGTCGGTACTATTTCCGGTCTCCTAACAAAATGGCTGCCGGCGGCCATATTGGATTTTAGTAAAATAGAAATATCTTGGGAAAAATGGTACTTAGAGTGTTTCTGTTAACATGGAAATAATTTGTTATGTGTGTGGGGTTTCAGGGATTATGAAATTTGTCTTCGTACGGGGCTGTCTATATTGCCTCCGGCAATTTAGTTGTATATGATAACAAGGCAAAGAGTGGATAATGTAAGAAAGGGAGAATAGTTTTTCAGCAGAGAAGAAAATGAAGTAAGAGAAATGAAGAGTTTCACATTAAAGGCTTTTGATACGAATAGGTGTTTCGTACGGGTCGGCGTTAGCTATGTTTGTTTGTTCGTCTGAGCGACCAGTGGACTGAATTTATTCTGTCAACGATAATCACCGGTGGTGATATGCAAATGCAGTGAATTTATAATGGCACCACGTCATGTATGGCCTTTCAGCGTGAGATGCGAGAAGCATACAGAATATTTTGATTGGACCGCCATCGTAAATTTTCAAAATTTGAAGAATTCAAAAGAAAGTTCAAAAAGCGGAACTAATTGGCGACATTTCTGTAGGCAAAAAAAAAGTGGTAAGCCGAGCATTTTCGTTTTTCTTTATTGCTATATAGCCATCATCAACCCACGCAACGTGTTCCGAATAAATCTGAAATGAAAATTTCGCACAAACAAATTGTTTTTTAGAAAGTTCAGAGTTAGGTAAACAGTAAATATTTCTGATATTCCTACACAACAATTGTTTAAATCTACGTATTAAGCTTAGAATTGGCATACCAACAGAAACCGCATCAATTGGATTTCTTTTTTTTTATTATTTATCAAATACCTTTCTTCGCAGTCTGGTAAAAATTGTGGGATGATATTAATTGCTATAAATATCCTGGAAAAGTATTGATTGAGAACTGTACTGTGATGAGAAAATGTTTCTTTTAGATTTGAATCGTAAATAAGTATAACATACATCGGGTGAAAATATCATGGGCTATTCTATATAATCTGTTTATCGACAGCAAGGCACGATAGTGGGTGAGGCCAGCTACAAAACCCCATACTCAGTTTCGTGGAACATCGAAGCTGCAGAGAAGGCGGACTCTCCGAACATTCACTTTATTTTTAGTCATCACTCTCGTGGATCTACTCGCACCAAGCGGTGCGTATGCTCTACCTGTAGGTCTTTCCAAGGCCGACATTCGTACAACATTACAACAATTTTAAATAATTTTTTCTTGAGTTATTGTCGAAAAACGGTTTTCGGTACCCTCTGACATGTCTTCACTTTTGAGCGCTTTTCAGAGAAAACAATTTTTTTTTAGAAAAAAATGAAAGATACGTGTTTCCTAGAATTGAAAGACGAATCCAACGAGCTATCACTCATTAAAATCGAAGACCGCTTGTTCCCCAATCACCTGAAGATTTGGCGATATCACTATTAAAGGGTAAATGTGACGCAAGTCCTTTATGTTACTTACAAAATAATTGATATCGCTGAGGGTGACGCATTCTGTGCCTGTACGCAAAAGTTTTATCAACAAAAAAACATTGACCCCAAAAATTATAGAAAAACGAGCCGTCAGAACAGTCGGAGCGTTTGCTGCGACTGAGCCCCGTACAAACCCGTACATCTATTGCGCACGTGACCCTACTTCGTCCGTCGCCCTAATCTAACCGTAAGCCTATTGCGCCCGTAAACGTCGTAAAATTCTTATGCAATGTGTACGTCTTAAAAATTGCGCATAGCGCAATTACGAAGCCCCGTACGACGTTCCTTTCAAAAGTAACGCAAACTACACTTCCCACTGATCAGTGATTTTGGAATTATCATTTTCTCCGATTTATATTGATTTTACAAAAATCCAAAATGGCGGCCGACGGCCATTTTGTTAGGAGGTGGAAAGTACAACGGCTGCTTTACATTCGTTAGTACCTTTCAAACAAAAAAAAATTCATGAAATTCGATTAAATTTTACTCGAGATATTAACAAAAAACACCACCTTCACTGTACGGCCGAGTAGCCACATATAAGCTCACTCCAATTGACCTAGCTCACGCTCCGGTAAACCGAATTTCATAAACTTTTTTTCCCTGATTGGTACGGTCAATACCTATCTAATAAATCAAAATCCATCTAAATCCGTTCAAATTTGACTAACCTACAAGCAAAAACGGATTGCCGCCCTGTGCCTGTTCCACACCAAGGGGTCTAACTCACGAGTCGGTCATCCGATTTCCATAAACTTTTTTTTTTGTGGATAGGTATTGTACATACCTTTCATTTGATGTATCACTTACAAGTGTAGCCTTTAAATGGCCAGAGAAATCTGTGGAAAACGTTAAAGCACTTATGGGGCCCCAGCTCGGGAGGGGTCGACCCAAAATCGCCCATCTTCGAACTTAGCCTCACTATTTCAACTACCTTTCAGGGAAAAAAAATTTTTTGAAATCGGATTTGATTTACTCAAGATATCGACGTGACAGACGGACAGACGGACAGACAAAATTTTTATTGCGGATTCGTTATCTATGAACATAGGCAAACACTTTGCCCTTACCGTCTGCTTCGAATTCCATCAATTACACACGGCATCGTAATCCTATAAGCCCCTTCGTACTTCGTACGGGGCTAAAAAAACAAATTTTCGTCACAAAATTAAGTGAGCTCTAACTGCAATTGAGGTTGTAGAATGTCGAAAACACTTAGTACAACATTATCATTGCGTTCAATGCTATCCCCTTAGATGATTTGCTCAATGATCATTATGTCTTAGGGTGGCACTCATGGCTCTGCCTTATGTAACTTACACCCTGTCCGAGAAAAATTGGCAACGTCAAGCGAATTACCTAAATTGGAAATGTAGTCAGCCGTGGCTAATTCAACTCTCCTTTCATTACGTCTACAAAATGTCCAAATAAATCGAAATGATTTCCGAACCAAAAAAAAAGAAGAAAAAATTCAATTTCTCGCACAATAAATAAAAAACGAACACCAAATTTGTGATATATCAATCAAACACCTCAACCCGTCAGAAAAAATATTTTCATTGAAAAAGTAAAAGTGAAAAACGAAATACAATTTCCTGTAGATGATAAACGGTTGCATTTAAAGTTTAAAAAGAAAATAATAATCAAAAGCCTTGTAGGAGATGGATAGAAATTTGGCCGTTTGAAATAGCATTTTAAAAATAAATAACGTGAAACATGTGGCTCGGTAGTAGTTCGAAAATATTTTTTTGGGTAAATCGGATACGAAAACAGTGATAAACGGTAAACTAATTGACGTTAACTTAATCATTAACATCAACATTGGTATGGTGTTGTATAATTACTGATGAAATCAGAGTCGAAGGTTGATGCAACGAAATAACTAATAGCCTTTATGAATCCAAATTAAACGGACAGTATAAATCGCAAGTTAATAAATTCAATTTGTTAGTTAATCCGTATAGTGTTAGTTGTGAGAATTGATGTCTACTCTTACAAAGTGTACAAAAAATGCAGAATGCTAGAAGCTAGAAAGCTAGGGTCATCTGTTGTGGATGAGCTCTGGTGTGTGTTCTTTTATTAGTATCAAATGCAAGTTAAAATAAATGAAGTACAAGATTTCAAATTAAAACAAACTAGACAACAGAAGTACTAGATTTGGTTACTGCGTCCTAAAATATTTGTAAAAAATAAAGCCTATTTTTGAGAAATTTTCAATAATTTGTTAAAATCTACCCAAGCCGGCCAGATTTGACAAATAAAACGAGCCATCAGAACAGTCGGAGCGTTTGCTGCGACTGAGCCCCGTACAAACCCGTATATCTATTGCGTACGTGACCCTAGTGCGTCTGTCACCGTACTTTGACCGTAAGCCTATGCGCCGGTTAAAGTAGTTAAAGTAAAATTATTATGTAATGTGTACATCTTAAAAATTGCGCATAGCGCAATTACGAAGCCCCGTACGACGTTCCTCTCAAATAAAACAAAAATTTCAAATAGCCCTAAAATTTTAATTTATTGAGTATAAATGCACATAGGGCCTAGTATCGGCCTCAGTCCGAGGATCCAAATTTATTTATTTTTTCAACTACATTCTATTCGGCCTTTGATTACCTTCCAAATGAAACAAAAAATACGGAAAACGGATGAAATTTGCTCGAGTTATATGTAAAATACACATAGGGCCCTAGTAGCGGCCTTAGTCCGAGGACCCAAATTTAATTATTTTTTTCAACAACATTCTATTCGGTGTTCGATTATCTTTCAAATGAAACAAAAATTACGAAAAACGGATGAAATTTACTCGAGTTATATGTAAAATACACATAGGGCACTAGTAGCGGCCTTAGGCCAAGGACCCAAATTTAATTTTTTTTCAACAACATTCTATTCGGCATTCGATTATCTTTCAAATGAAGCAAAAATTACGAAAAACGGATGAAATTTACTCGAGTTGTATGTAAAATACGCATAGGGCCCTAGTAGCGGCCTTAGTCCGAGGACCCAAATTTTTTTTTTCAACAACATTCTATTCGGCTTTTGATTACCTTCCAAATGAAACAAAAATTACGAAAAACGGATGAAATTTGCTCGAGTTATATGTAAAATACACATAGGGCACTTGTAGCGGCCTTAGTCCAAGGACACAAATTTTTTTTTTTTCAACAACATTCTATTCGGTGTTCAATTATCTTTCAAATGAAGCAAAAATTACGAAAAACGGATGAAATTTACTCGAGTTGTATGTAAAATACGCATAGGGCCCTAGTAGCGGCCTTAGTCCGAGGACCCAAATTTATTTATTTTTCAACAACATTCTATTCGGCTTTTGATTACCTTCCAAATGAAACAAAAATTACGAAAAACGGATGAAATTTGCTCGAGTTATATGTAAAATACACATAGGGCCCTAGTAGCGGCCTTAGTCCAAGGACCCAAATTTAATTTTTTTTTCAACAACATTCTTTTCGGCTTTCGATTACCTTCCAAATGACACAAAAATTACGAAAAACGAATGAAATTTACTCGAGTTCTATGTAAAATACACATAGGGCCCTAGTAGCTTTTCACTTCTAAGGCCCTAACTCACGGTCGACTCACCCAATTTTAAAAAACTTTTTTTTCCTGGATTGGTATTGACAATACCTATCATTTGCCGTGTCATTTACATTTCCATCGTTTATTTTGCCATAAATATCACCAAAAGACCTTAAATCACTTAGGTGGCCCTAACTCACGAAGGGCTGACCCGAATATGCCCATCTTCGAACTTAGCCTCACTATTTTGACTATCTTTCAGGAAAAAAAAAAATTTTGAAATCGGATTTGATTTACTCAAGATATCGACGTGACGGACAGACGGACAGACGGCCCAAATTTTTATTGCGGATTCGTCATCTATGAACATAGGCAAACACTTTGCCCTCACCGTCTGCTTCGAATTCCATCAATTACACACGGCATCGTAATCCTATAAGTAGGGTTGCCATTCGTCCTCTTTTTAGAGGGCATGTCCTCTTTTTTCGTCTAATTCTTCTTTTTTGTAAAAATTCTAAGAACATCACTTTTTTCACACAACGTCCTCTTTTGTCCTCTTTTTTCTAAATATCAGGGCTTACTTTAGAGAATTTTAATTCTGAAAATTCCGAAAATTCTGAAAAAATTCCGAAAAAGTTCAGATAAATTCTGAAATAATTTTTCGGAATTTTTCAGAATTTTCGGAATTTTCAGAATTAAAATTCTCTAAAGTAAGCCTTGCTAAATATTGTTAAATTTTAGCAAAACTTAACAGATGTGGTCATATTTTACGGAAAAAATTTCGCTGCGCAGCTATTTCTAAAGCTACATAGTTTCTACAGCATTCGAATGATATAGTTGACTAGTCCTCGCAGTCAAAAATTCGACTCCATATTTAGGAATTAAGGAAGCTTTAGTATTATGATTGGGAATTTTTATGTTTTTATATGCATAAAATAAGGAGTAAGTTAAAAAAACGAAATTAAGTTGATTAAAAATGCAACTAAATTGGTGTGAAATAGGCAGATTGTAGGAAATTCGTGAGAAACGGAAAGGTTTTAGAAAATGTTCCTACATTGGTCAGAAACAGTCAGATTTCAGAAAATGTGCCTAGAACAGGCCTAGATTTGTACATTATTAAGAAACACGTTTCTTATTTTTTAAATTTTTACTTCGAAACAAAAATGGAGTATCGAGAAAAAACTTATGAATTTCTTCTGAGATAAGTGCATGTTTGTAGCTTACAGTTCAAGAACACCAAGTAAAGTTAGCAAAAAAAGTAAAAGAATCACTTTTCTGGAAAATAAGGAAGAATATGAAGGTTTTTATAAAAAAAGGAAAAAAAGGTCATGTTTACAAATGGTAGGTACTGAAACCTCGGATTCGCCTCAAACCAAATGAAATTTTAATTTTAACTTTTCTCACTAATTATTTGAATATCTATTGGTCCACATAGAATAATAAAAGAGCTAAGACTCTATATTTGTCCTCTTTTCGTTCTCTTTTTCGAATTTAAAGGCGTCCTCTTTTTGTCCTCTTTTTTCGTACAAAATGTCCTCTTTTCGAATTTTCAAAAATGGCAACCCTACCTATAAGCCCCTTCGTACTTCGTACGGGGCTAAAAAATCCTCAAAATCCTCAACTTCAGCAAATTTAGAAAATAAATTGGACAAAAGTACACCCTGGTATGAAGTCAAGGGTTTTATCTATGCTTGATAATAAATACTTTTAAATATCAAGTGTCATTCTCAACAATTGTTTTAGTATTTTAACATTAGAATTGCATTTCAAAAGTTGAAACCACTAAAACTTAACTTTTGAAGCAGATCAACAGATTATTTTTGAATTGAATTCAATGGACTGTCAAACCGATTTTTTAAATCTTTTTTTGGACGTAAGAAGTAAATCTGAGCAAAAACTGCTCTGCGATATTCTTCGAAAATAACCTTCGTTCTATAAAATGGATTAACCCTCTTACAGCTGAAGGCCCTAATCTCTTTTGTCAGATGTAAAAAGAGAGAGACGTTTTGAGCAATACAGTAGAACAACTTTTTACTCAGATTCAAATGTTATATCGATAAAAAATAGAAAGCGTTGAAAATTCGAAGATTTTAATTTTGAAGTACTAGACTTTGAACTGTACATTTTCTCAAAATAAAGAGTTCACTCGATTAAAAATAGAAAAACACAAAGAAAAATTTCGGTCCCGGTTCATTGTGAATTCTAGTACAACAAAAAAGTGGCTTAATGTTACAATGTGAAGGTACAAAATTTGAGAATAAGCGGACGTCTTTTATGAACGACGGACGCATTTAGGCACATGAACTCTGACACAAAAATTTAGCCAAGAATTGAAACTCGAAAATTCGTAAATTCAAAATCAAATCCATTGTCAGCATCCGTTTACTTATATTACAAAAAAAATGTAGGAAAAAAAATGAAAAACGATGTTAATTTTGGATATGCAAACGTCATTTCAAAGTGGTAGTCTTTCATCTACGCTCTATAATTAAATTATTTGAATATTGTAATGATGGAGTTCGTTTCTTTCTTTCTTTTATTTTTCTCTTCGTTCAAATTACTATTATTTCTTCTAACGTCAAAACTACTAAATAATCTGCATTTCATGCTGGTGAATAAATAAATAATAAGTTCGATTTTACAGGCCCCGACACATAATAAAAATAAGAATTTAATATTATTTCAGAAATTAAAATAGCATTTGGCTTATGTTATCCACTTGCATTATTATACTTGAGCAGATACAACAAAATAATTATTAAAACTAGATATAATACACGTCGGTTTTTCCATTAACTGGTATAGTAAACAAAAAACAGATTCAAAACCTACAAAAACATTACCCTATTTTATTAGTCATGCCTGTTCAGGTCATTTATGTTATTAACATATATAGCTAAAGCCTAGGGGGGAACATATCAAGCAAACTACGAATGCTCTATAACTATATAAACGATAGAAGATCCGAAATGTTGATTCTAATTTGAATGTGAGAAGGGGTTTCTATTTCGTTTTATTTATTCTAGCTAAATCGCGTATAAAGTATTGTCGTTTTCATTTTTACGATGTGGTAAATGACGCATTTGGTTGGGTTTTTTTATGACGGTAAATTTATTCGTATAACAATAATTGACAAACGATTAATTTATAGTGTGTAGCCCTTTGCAGCCATTTAACCCCGGGCAGATAGTGGATCGTAATTGATTAGTTTTAGAATGGCAAAAATCAACACAGCAACACTAATCTGATGGACACACTATCTCGATCTTAAATTTAATTTTGTCGTTCATGAAGTGCGGAGTGTGAAGTGCTGTCTGATTTGTCACTTCGTAGAATTGGCGGAGGAAATCGAAAATATTTAATCTACAACTTGTCAAATATTGCCAATCTTATCACACGAAGCGTAAATTCCACAATATTCAATTCAATTTTTTTTTCAAAGATAGCAACTGACGAAACATCATTGGAGGGAATACATTCAGACAATTCATTGTATGGCATTCAGCAGACAATTACACGTCACCCGAATCTTATGCAGCGCTGTTTTTTCAAGTTATTTACCCCTTCACCAAATTTAATCTGCCCAGTTTAGTTCTTCACTTAATAATTTTCTATCACATGACTTCAAGTTATCAACCAAATTAGACATTTTGAAGTTCAAAGTGCAAGTTGTATTGTGCTGTGACTTCCTGAAAAAGTTTCTTTTTTCTTAAATCGACCGTGTCGTTCGTTCGTCTGTATCCAAGGTTCTAAGAGATTCGACAATAATGACGTCCACATTTTTGAGGTGTAGGGTTATATAGATAATGTGAAAGACTGTGTTGTAAGATCAGGAAATATGTGGACTGAAGGAGGGATAAAAAATGCGTAAAGTCGGGACACTTCAGCAAAAAATTAAAAGCGTATCTGACAACTATCTGACGACGCCCTAAGACTGCCGCTTTCAATCAAGTCTATACTGTCAATAGTGACAAAGATGTTCAGAAATTAGGACGAAGGAAATTCCTTTCAATAATTCAAACCGACTTATAAAGCAGCTCCTTCGAATTGTAACTTGCATATTAGAGCTACCCAGACTTTTCATATGCATCTTGAACATGAATAAAAATAAATGAAATGAAAGTTTATTTTTTATTTTAAGATAGACGAAAAAAGACTGCTCAGATTGCACAGCCAGTAAAAAATCGATCTTTTCAAAAAATAGAAATTACAATAAATAAAAATCGTCCACTCTATTCCTTCCCAACGTTCCAAGAATATATGCTGCGTTTCCTCTTTGAATAGCAATTGAAATTCTTTGCAATAAGTAATCCCAACAAAAATCTCTTCGAGAAAAGTGTGACGCAGTCTTTGAAATACAATTTCTAAAATGAATGATATCGCTAGAGTTGACGCTTTCAGCTTCGTTACGCAAAAATTAAATTTTACACCCAATTAGTTCAAAGAAGCTGGCTTAGGTTTTCTCATCATCTGCCAAATAATTTTTACAAAAAAAATTTTTGACTGGAAACAACCAAAATTTTACCAAAAAAATCTGCGTCGCAAAGTGGTAAATGTTCAGGAACAGACCAGCAAGAAAATTTATCTGCCACATGCGACGCAGATTTTTTTGGTAAAATTTTGGTTGTTTCCAGTCAAAATTTTTTTTTTGTAAAAATTATTTGGCAGATGATGAGAAAACCTAAGCCAGCTTGTTTGAACTAATTGGGTGTAAAATTTAATTTTTGCGTAACGAAGCTGAAAGCGTCAACTCTAGCGATATCATTCATTTAGAAAGTGTATTTCAAAGACTGCGTCACACTTTTCTCGAAGAGATTTTTGTTGGGATATCAGTCGTTTTAGAAGTGTAGTCAACACTGCTTTTTATAACAGTTTACAGTTTTAATTCAAAAATTTTACGAAAATCGAAAATTTGACGAAATTTGAAAATTTGACGAAATTTGAAAATTTGACGAAATTTGAAAATTTGATGAAATTCGACGAAATTCGAAAATTTGACAAAATTTGACAAAATTTGACGAAATTTGACGAAATTCGAAAATTTGACGAAATTCGAAAATTTGACGAAATTCGAAAATTTGACGAAATTCGAAAATTTGACGAAAGTAACTCTCTATCTGTCACCATTCAAGAAATACCTCTAAAACCCTAATTGTCCCACCCATTTCCAACTTTCGACATTTTTTACATATGCCCCTCTGTTCTACTCGTAAAACTCTGAGACTTTGCCGAAGAAAGTAATTCTCTATTTCTCATAACCCAAAAAAAATATTAGTCCTTTCATCCTACGCTCGAGTAGCTCAAAATTTGGTCACTCTAATCACTAGCTCAAACGAATCTGCCCCGATTTTGTTAACTATTTTTTTGTTCGAATCGTGTTACGAATACCTTTCATTTGATGGGTCGCACGCCTCTGTAGGTTTCAATACAGCTAAGCTACAGCCGAAAACGTGTTCCCGACCCTCGAAAACCACACTCAGAAACCACTTCGAGGCCAATAAAACAAAATTCTGGTTTTTCCTGGGGTAATGGCGTATCACATTTTCATTTTTATGCCCACCCTGAGGTTCCTGCAAAATTTCATGAAGATTGGCTGACTAGTTTCCGAGATCGACCGTCGATAGATAGACAGATAGATAGATAGAAACATACAGAGTAAGTTGAAAGATTTTGATTGTTTGGAAAACGTTAATTTGGTGCATTTTCTATCAAAATGACCAACTTCAAAACGATGTATCTCCGGCAATTTTAAAGTTACATAGTCGAGTGATAGCTCGTTTTGCTCGTATTTGAAGCGCGAATAAGATAGAATAGGATTTGTGGTGATACAGGTCAAAGGAAAGAAACTTAAATTCTTGCCTATATATAGTTGCCGCGTCTCAAAAAATTTTCTTCGTTCTTTTTTTGGAAGTTAGACTGCGTCAAGTCCTCCGCTATCGCTCCGGACATGATCTGTTGAACGCTTTTCCCCTGATGCTTTTTTCATCAAAGATCCTAATTTCGTGACAAATTTCATTGTTTCTGGGCACATGCAACCTAAAGATTCAAAAGCAAGCGGGGTGAATAAATAATTTTCTTTAAGTTTTCTATAATGATTATGCTTTAATCTCTCATCGTGCTCAGCGTGCTTTTTTAGAAGTTTCACCGTCATCTCTAGAAATTCCTGGTGGCTGCAGCAAAGTTGGAACATCTGCAGCAGAAAAAGCATGAGAAAACTCCCTGTTTACAGAATCATGTCGCGGCGTTATCCCTGTCGTAAGCTTGTATGATAAGCCACACACCTATTCTCCTCGCATAATTGGGATCCTAAACGCAGACCAACAGCAATTCTCGCAGCATTGTTATCTAATAGCAAACCTAGCTGACTCGACGGGACAACCTGCAGCCACTTTGAAGATTCTTTAGTAGATGACGCAAGCAGTCTCGCTCGATCAACAGATTCACCAGATTCAAACATCCCACTAAACTTGCTATTGACCAACGGAGAGTCCCAATTCCTCTGTACCTTCCTCTCAGCATCACTACCTGGAACAAATTCACTAGGAATCGAACTTACTAATCCCAAAATACTATCATCGATCACCTTAATATTAAACCTACTCAAAATCTCATCAGACAGGCTGGACGTCGAATACACAGACGACAGATACGCAGGAAGTGCCAATTCCTCAACTTTCCGAATACCTAATCCACCGTGAGCTAACGGCAGGGTAGCCTGATCCCAAGAAAAATCTGACAGCCTAACATTAGTAATCGCCTCAAGCGTCGAACGAGAAACTTCATCCACATTCTTCAAATAAGCACTCAGAGAAAATGCCTTAGAAGTACGCAGCAAATAGTTAAACCTACAGCTTCCTAATGATTTCCTAAAAACGCACAAAGCCGGATGGACATCCATCAACTTCAAACGTTCGCACATCACCTTTATTTGTTCAATCTTAGAAAGTGCATTTTGCCTAATTGGTGTCATTCTACGAGCCACTCTGGAAATAAGAATATTCAAAGTCCATAGACACATGCGCAAAAAATATTGACTGACCCTTGAAAAAACCACTTCAGAGAGTCATTCAACGGAAGTTTGGTCAATCACAGAAAGAAAAAAAAGATTAAAAACGGTGGACAATGTATTGCTGATATGGTTTTTCTAGACATCAATAGATTTACCATGCTCCAAGCTACACATAAGGATAATGGGAAGAACCGAGATATCATCGCATATGTGGGTATCCTGCTTTATCGTGTGATCGAGGAACAGTCTCTGATTTATCTCCCTACATCTGGGCAACCGTCTCGTGTGTCTTTACACTTTGCTTTTCGATATCTGCAACTATGGAATGACTCAGCGACTAACGAGAAAAGCTTCAACATGTCTAGCCTCCAAAATTGATTACTTTATGGGATAATGTAATCGAAACAATGAAGTGTACTTCATTGCCAAATCAGAGCGAGCTACATTATACCGAATTTATCTTATCTTAATGGTAGACAAGTGGCACGAAATAATAGTCCAGCCCCTTGTGTCAATCCGCTCGCTTTAAGTTTTTGTCTCATGTGATTGAGCATGAAAAACTATGGAACTAATTTTTTTTCTGGAAAATGGAAAATCGCTTTTCCGGCCGGAAAAGCGGTTTATATGAAAAAAATTAAAAGTCAAATATCTACCGAACGCGATAACTTTTTTGAAAAATTCTTTTTTTCCTTGAAAGCCTGATTCAATACCAACATTTCGTGGAAAACAACTTTTTTTTCTGTAAAATAAAATGGCGTCGATATAGGAATCTTCCCAAAAAATGACTCGGAAAATTCATGACATGAGATAAAGAAAAAATTCGAAAAACTTAAAGCGAGCGAGACGACTTTTTCTGACACAAGGGGCTGGACTATAAAGAGTGCACACGTGGACACATTTTGTGTACAAATTACTCATCTTTGAACGTTTATTTGGTATGTTCACAAGGTGTCACCACAATTTGTGAAACTATTTTCGGTTGCATTAACTTTCATATCACAATAAATAAATTAACTAACTAAATTTCAGTAGGAACGAGATTAATTGATGTAAGTGAAAATCCACATGAAGAACGCTGATATCAGACCAGCTGCAGGAATGGTGACAATCCACGACACAGCGATATTCCTGAATAACGACCAATTAACTGGCTGTGCACTTTTATCTTTTCTAGTTTGATTGTATGTCCATCCAACAAATACCACACTTCCGACTTTGCAATGTGTGGTCGAGATGGGAAGTCCGAGCTTGCTAGCCAATAAAACAGTGGCAGAGGCTCCGTTTTCAATCACAAAACCGCTGTAATTTAAATTGTCCGTTCTAGACACACTAAGTGATAATATTTTGTTGGTTCTTACGTTGTTGGAGTGATTTTGGTCAGATTTGTGCCAACAGTCTCAATGACTCTTCTACCGAATACCCAACAACCCAAAACAATGCCAACTCCTCCATAAAGTAGTAAGTAAATTGGAGATTCAGTCTCTGAACCGGTGGTTCCCTCTGTGTATATCAACCAGATTGCAATAAGTGGTCCGATTGCATTACTATGGAAAGTTATTGATAGAAATTAACTTCTGACTCGAACAACATTATTGATCTTTGACTTTACCTCACGTCATTACCACCATGAGCAAAACTGCTGAATACTGCACTAAGAATCTGAAGGAAGTTGAACAGTTTGTTTACACTTTCTTCGTTGTCGGCATCTTCGGTATTTTCAGATTTTTCAGGAATAGGGCACTCTAATGACTTTGTCGAAACAGTCGTAACTATAGTGGTATTGGATGCAAAACCATTTTCTGTTGATTTACTGGCAAGAATTTTCTTTCTCTGCCATGGCACAATGAAAATCTGAACAACGATAGCCACTATTATAGCAGCTCCGGTTGCAATAGTAAATATAAGCCACAGCTCAAGATTGTCCATTTTCAGTACTGTAAATAACAAAGCTAGTAAATAACTTTAAATATCAATTGACCAGAATGTTTTCTTACATTTTGATCCGTCGAAAGTGACACTCAAAACGTTTATGAAGACGACAACAAAGTATACAACAGGTAGCGAAACGAAACCGGCTTTAAGTGGATTGTTTGCTTTTAGAATGAAATAATGGATGAGCAAAAATAGTCCGACGGTTATGAGACCACTCAGAAGCGGTGATACGACCCAAGATGCAACAATCGTGATTAATTGCATGTATTGCAATCCATTTGCCCCTTTCGCTACCAAGCCAAATCCAACTGTAGCACCAACGACACTATGCGTTGCAGATACAGGCAGTTTGAAGTATGTTGCAACTAACAACCAACTCGCGCTGCCAATCAGTGCGGCCAGCATGCCAAGCATCAAAGTCCTTTCGTCACCGTCAAACACCGAAACATCGAGAATTCCCTTCCGGATCGTGTCTGAGACCTTGTAGCCAATAAGAATAGCACCGGCACATTCGAATACTGACGCCAAATAACACGCCTGCCGAAATGTTAGGACTCCGGAACCGACACTAGTCGCAAAACTGTTTGCCACATCATTGGCACCCACACCAAATGCAACAACGAATGCTACCAGGAAACCTAACACTACTATCCACAACACTTCCGCCAAATATGGATCCATCTGTGCGGTGGTATTTCTTGATTACACTAATTTATTGAATTAAAAATGCCAAAAAAATGACGAAACAAAAATCGAACTGTAATCGAAATAACAGTCGACATTCGATTGCTCAAGAAATACTGGCAAAAATTTACCAGGTGCTCTTCTTAAATATAGTGACAATTAACAATTTTTTATCGCATATCAGTTCAATTATGAATGACTTGTATAGATTGGATAACACAATACCGACTTTTTATCAAAAAAAAAGATGAAATCAATGATTATCAGCTTCACGAACAACCAATGGCAACCGTTCATAGTGCTTTAAATGCCCTTGAAGTAGAATCCATAAGTTAGATTTGTGCGGATCGGTGTTGATACCATCTGCTACTAGAGGTAGTACCAGTACTTTGAAACCGTTCATAAAAGACGTCCACCACGAAAGGGGGAGGCGGTAAGGCAAAGTGTGTCTAGCTATGGTATTACAGTTAATGGTATTGAAACAAGGCATCAGAACAGTCGGAACGTTTGCTGCGACTTAGCCCCGTACGACCCGTAATCCTATTTCGTCCGTAGCCGTAATACGCCCGTAACCCTAATACGTCCGTAGCCGTAATACGCCCGTAACCCTAATACGTCTAAAACCCTCTAATGCGTCTGTTACCAAAATGCAAGTCAAGTTGGGCATGGTCAAATTTACTAAAAGTTTTCATTTTTAAAATTGCGCATAGCGCAATTACGAAATCCCGTACGAAGTACCTCTCAAATAAAACCAACAATTTACGACATTATTTTAGAAACCCAAAATTTTTTGCCAACCTTCTATTGGGTATTCAATTATCTCTCAAATGAAACAAAAACTAGCAAAATCGGATGAGATTTACTCGATTTATGTGCAAAATACACTTAGGGCCGAGTAGCAACCTTAGTCCAAGGGCCCAAATTTGAAACTTGTTTCGCCACGTTATTTTCGGTATTCAATTACCTTCCATAAAAAACTAAATCTAGCAAAATCGGATGAGATTTACTCGATTTATGTGCAAAAAAACACTTAGGGCCGAGTAGCGGCCTTAGTCCAAGGGCCCAAATTTGAAACTTTTTTCGCCACGTTCTTTTCGGTATTCAATTACCTTCCATAAAAAACTAAATCTAGCAAAATCGGATGAGATTTACTCGATTTATGTGCAAAAAACACTTAGGGCCGAGTAGCGGCCTTAGTCCAAGGGCCCAAATTTGAAACTTTTTTCGCCACGTTATTTTCGGTATTCAATTACCTTCCATAAAAAACTAAATCTAGCAAAATCGGATGAGATTTACTCGATTTATGTGCAAAATACACTTAGGGCCGAGTAGCAACCTTAGTCCAAGGGCCCAAATTTGAAACTTGTTTCGCCACGTTATTTTCGGTATTCAATTACCTTCCATAAAAAACTAAATCTAGCAAAATCGGATGAGATTTACTCGATTTATGTGCAAAAAACACTTAGGGCCGAGTAGCGGCCTTAGTCCAAGGGCCCAAATTTGAAACTTTTTTCACCACGTTCTTTTCGGTATTCAATTACCTTCCATAAAAAACTAAATCTAGCAAAATCGGATGAGATTTACTCGATTTATGTGCAAAAAACACTTAGGGCCGAGTAGCGGCCTTAGTCCAAGGGCCCAAATTTGAAACTTTTTTCGCCACGTTCTTTTCGGTATTCAATTACCTTCCATAAAAAACTAAATCTAGCAAAATCGGATGAGATTTACTCGATTTATGTGCAAAAAACACTTAGGGCCGAGTAGCGGCCTTAGTCCAAGGGCCCAAATTTGAAACTTTTTTCGCCACGTTATTTTCGGTATACAATTACCTTCCATAAAAAACTAAATCTAGCAAAATCGGATGAGATTTACTCGATTTATGTGCAAAAAACACTTAGGGCCGAGTAGCGGCCTTAGTCCAAGGGCCCAAATTTGAAACTTTTTTCGCCACGTTCTTTTCGGTATTCAATTACCTTCCATAAAAAACTAAATCTAGCAAAATCGGATGAGATTTACTCGATTTATGTGCAAAAAACACTTAGGGCCGAGTAGCGGCCTTAGTCCAAGGGCCCAAATTTGAAACTTTTTTCGCCACGTTCTTTTCGGTATTCAATTACCTTCCATAAAAAACTAAATCTAGCAAAATCGGATGAGATTTACTCGATTTATGTGCAAAAAACACTTAGGGCCGAGTAGCGGCCTTAGTCCAAGGGCCCAAATTTGAAACTTTTTTCACCACGTTCTTTTCGGTATTCAATTACCTTCCATAAAAAACTAAATCTAGCAAAATCGGATGAGATTTACTCGATTTATGTGCAAAAAACACTTAGGGCCGAGTAGCGGCCTTAGTCCAAGGGCCCAAATTTGAAACTTTTTTCGCCACGTTCTTTTCGGTATTCAATTACCTTCCATAAAAAACTAAATCTAGCAAAATCGGATGAGATTTACTCGATTTATGTGCAAAAAACACTTAGGGCCGAGTAGCGGCCTTAGTCCAAGGGCCCAAATTTGAAACTTTTTTCGCCACGTTCTTTTCGGTATTCAATTACCTTCCATAAAAAACTAAATCTAGCAAAATCGGATGAGATTTACTCGATTTATGTGCAAAAAACACTTAGGGCCGAGTAGCGGCCTTAGTCCAAGGGCCCAAATTTGAAACTTTTTTCGCCACGTTATTTTCGGTATTCAATTACCTTCCATAAAAAACTAAATCTAGCAAAATCGGATGAGATTTACTCGATTTATGTGCAAAATACACTTAGGGCCGAGTAGCAACCTTAGTCCAAGGGCCCAAATTTGAAACTTGTTTCGCCACGTTATTTTCGGTATTCAATTACCTTCCATAAAAAACTAAATCTAGCAAAATCGGATGAGATTTACTCGATTTATGTGCAAAAAACACTTAGGGCCGAGTAGCGGCCTTAGTCCAAGGGCCCAAATTTGAAACTTTTTTCACCACGTTCTTTTCGGTATTCAATTACCTTCCATAAAAAACTAAATCTAGCAAAATCGGATGAGATTTACTCGATTTATGTGCAAAAAACACTTAGGGCCGAGTAGCGGCCTTAGTCCAAGGGCCCAAATTTGAAACTTTTTTCGCCACGTTCTTTTCGGTATTCAATTACCTTCCATAAAAAACTAAATCTAGCAAAATCGGATGAGATTTACTCGATTTATGTGCAAAAAACACTTAGGGCCGAGTAGCGGCCTTAGTCCAAGGGCCCAAATTTGAAACTTTTTTCGCCACGTTCTTTGAGGTATTCAATTACCTTCCATAAAAAACTAAATCTAGCAAAATCGGATGAGATTTACTCGATTTATGTGCAAAAAACACTTAGGGCCGAGTAGATGCCTTAGTCCAAGGGCCCAAATTTGAAACTTTTTTCGCCACGTTCTTTTCGGTATTCAATTACCTTCCATAAAAAACTAAATCTAGCAAAATCGGATGAGATTTACTCGATTTATGTGCAAAAAACACTTAGGGCCGAGTAGATGCCTTAGTCCAAGGGCCCGAATTTGAAACTTTTTCGCCACGTTCTTTTCGGTATTCAATTACCTTCCATAAAAAACTAAATCTAGCAAAATCGGATGAGATTTACTCGATTTATGTGCAAAAAACACTTAGGGCCGAGTAGCGGCCTTAGTCCAAGGGCCCAAATTTGAAACTTTTTTCGCCACGTTCTTTGAGGTATTCAATTACCTTCCATAAAAAACTAAATCTAGCAAAATCGGATGAGATTTACTCGATTTATGTGCAAAAAACACTTAGGGCCGAGTAGATGCCTTAGTCCAAGGGGCCCAAATTTGAAACTTTTTTCGCCACGTTCTTTTTCGGTATTCAATTACCTTCCATAAAAAACTAAATCTAGCAAAATCGGATGAGATTTACTCGATTTATGTGCAAAAAACACTTAGGGCCGAGTAGATGCCCATTAGTCCAAGGGCCCCATAATTTGAAACTTTTTTTCGGCCACGTTCTTTTGACGGTATTCAATTACCTTCCATAAAAAACTAAATCTAGCAAAATCGGATGAGATTTACTCGATTTATGTGCAAAAAACACTTAGGGCCGAGTAGATGCCTTAGTCCAAGGGCCCAAATTTGAAACTTTTTTCGCCACGTTCTTTTCGGTATTCAATTACCTTCCATAAAAAACTAAATCTAGCAAAATCGGATGAGATTTACTCGATTTATGTGCAAAAAACACTTAGGGCCGAGTAGATGCCTTAGTCCAAGGGCCCGAATTTGAAACTTTTTTCGCCACGTTCTTTTCGGTATTCAATTACCTTCCATAAAAAACTAAATCTAGCAAAATCGGATGAGATTTACTCGATTTATGTGCAAAAAACACTTAGGGCCGAGTAGATGCCTTAGTCCAAGGGCCCAAATTTGAAACTTTTTTCGCCACGTTCTTTTCGGTATTCAATTACCTTCCATAAAAAACTAAATCTAGCAAAATCGGATGAGATTTACTCGATTTATGTGCAAAAAACACTTAGGGCCGAGTAGATGCCTTAGTCCAAGGCCCTTGAAACTTTTTTCGCCACGTTCTTTTCGGTATTCAATTACCTTCCATAAAAAACTAAATCTAGCAAAATCGGATGAGATTTACTCGATTTATGTGCAAAAAACACTTAGGGCCGAGTAGATGCCTTAGTCCAAGGCCCGAATTTGAAACTTTTTTCGCCACGTTCTTTTCGGTATTCAATTACCTTCCATAAAAAACTAAAATCTAGCAAAATCGGATGAGATTTACTCGATTTATGTGCAAAAAACACTTAGGGCCGAGTAGATGCCTTAGTCCAAGGGCCCAAATTTGAAACTTTTTTCGCCACGTTCTTTGAGGTATTCAATTACCTTCCATAAAAAACTAAATCTAGCAAAATCGGATGAGATTTACTCCGATTTATGTGCAAAAANCACGAGGCTTAATATTAATACTACGTATCTCACAAGCAATTTCAGAAATAAGTATTACGCTAATTTCCATCTTCGATCTGCCTATATAAGAAGTCGGAAAGACTTATTCTTCTAACGAATTTTGTCACAAACTATTCCGATTCCGTTTTCAAAGTGATCTACGTGCCACAAAGCTTTTATGTCGATCGTGACAAAAGAAAATTGAATTCTTAAACATGGTCTCGTCCAATTAATACATTACATCATGGCTCTAGAACGAATTAGAAATATTGTCACACACATTTTTGTAAGAGAGCACCAGAGCAGTTATTGGTGTAGATAGTCATAACGAAATGATTTTTAGCCCCGTACGAAGTACTGGGGCTTATAAGATTAATATGCCGTTTGTAACACGTCGAATTGGAAGCAGACAGTAAGGGCAAAGCATTTGTTATGTTCATAGATGACGAATCCGCAATAAAAAAAATGTCCGTCCGTCGTCGTCCGTGCCCCTCTAGCTTGAGTAAATTACAACCTTTTTTCAAATTCTTTTTTTCCCGATTGGTATCGACAGAGAAAGGTCAAGTTCGAAATGGGCATGGTAGGGTCGGCCTCCAGAGCTAGGGCCCTATAGGTGTTTTTCAGTCTTTCGACGATATCTACCGAAATACGCACGCAATAGCTGCTCGTGATATATCAAATGAAAGGTATTGACGAGTAGACAAAGTTGCTGAACATTGTTTTTGGGTAAGATGCAACGTGGCTTGTTGGGAAGTCAAAGTGTTTTTTGCAACATAAATCGATAAAATTTCATCCTGATTTTGCTAGATTTAGTTTTTTATGGAAGGTAATTGATACCGAAAAGAACGTGGCGAAAAAGTTTCAAATTTGGGCCCTTGGACTAAGGCCGCTACTCGGCCCTAAGTGTTTTTTGCACATAAATCGAGTAAATTCCATCCGATTTTGCTAGATTTAGTTTCATTGAGAGGTAATTGAATGCCGAATAGAATGATGGCAAAAAATTTTCAACTTTGGGCCCTTGGACTAAGGCCGCTACTCGGCCTAAGTGTTTTTTGCACATAAATCGAGTAAATTCTCATCCGATTTTGCTAGTTTTTGTTTCATTTGAGAGATAATTGAATTGCATATTCTCTCATCAACAACA